>NC_035438.2:29486447-29559587 GCF_002127325.2 Helianthus annuus | reverse complement strand
AGTGAGAGTTGTTACATCCTCCCCACCTTAAGAAAAATCTCGTCCTCGAGATTTACTGGAATAAATGAGGATATTTCCGCTTCATTCCTGATTCCAGCTCCCAAGTGTATTCTGGTCCTCTCTTTGAATTCCATTTGACCTTGACCAGCACTAGGCGTTTGTGCTTGAGAAACTTGACTTTTCTATCTTCTATCTGTAGTGGTTTTTCTACGAATTTCAGCTTTTCATTTACCTCTACATCTTGAAGAGGTACTACCAGGGATTCGTCTGATAAACATTTCTTGAGATTGGATACATGAAATACATCATGTACTCCAGCTAGTTCTTCTGGTAGTTGTAGACGATAGGCTACTGGTCTTATTCGTTGGGTTACTGGAAATGGTCCTACGTATCTTGGACTCAGTTTTCCTTTCTTACCGAATCGTACTACTCCTTTCCAAGGAGAAACTTTCAAGAGTACATTGTCTCCGACTTGAAATTCTAGCGGCTTGTGGCGATTATCTGCATAGCTCTTCTGACGATCTCGAGCCGTTTTCAGTCTTTCCTTGATCTGAGTTATCTTGTCAGTGGTTTCTTGCACAATTTCAGGTCCTGATAATTGACTTTATCCTATTTCTGCCCAACAAACTGGAGTTCTGCACTTACGTCCATATAGTGCTTCAAATGGAGCAGTTTCAATGCTTGAATGATAACTATTGTTATAGGAGAATTCAATTAAGGGTAGGTGGTTATCCCAATTACCACCGAAATCAATTACACATGCTCGAAGCATGTCTTCCGGAGTTTGTATCGTCCTTTCACTTTGTCTGTCTGTTTGAGGATGATATGCAGTACTAAAATTTAGTCGGGTTCCCGTTGCTTTCTGGAAACTGGTCCAGAAATGGGAAGTGAAACGACTATCTCTATCTGATACAATGGAGAGTGGGACTCCATGTAAAGATACCACTTCATCTACGTACAACTTGGCTAATCTTTCCATGCTAAAGGTTTCCTTCATTGGTAGAAAATGAGCTGATTTGGTTAATCGGTCCACAATTACCCAAATCGCATCATTACCTTTTCTGGTTTTGGGTAACTTAGTAACAAAATCCATTGTTATGAGTTCCCATTTCCATACAGGCATTTCCAATTGTTGGAGTAGTCCTGAAGGTTTCTGGTGTTCGGCCTTAACTTGTGAACAAGTAAGACATTTAGATACGTATTCAGCTATATCCTTTTTCATTCCTATCCACCAGAAATTGTTTCTTAAATCTTGGTACATCTTATTGTTTCCTGGATGTACGGTATACCGAGATTTATGAGCTTCTTCTAAAATCTTATTTCTTAATTCTCCCTGCTTAGGTACCCAAGTTCGTTTCTTGTGGAATCTCCAAATTCTATCATTTCCTTGTTCTAGTTCCTTTATATAACCTTTCATTCCTTCAGCATCGTCTTTGATTGCTGTTTCCTGAATTTTTTTCAATTGTTCCATTAAATCTACTTGTAGATTTAATCTAAGAGCACGGACTCGTTTTTGCTTTTCCTGATACTTACGACTTAAGGCATCTGCGACTACATTTGCCTTTCCTTCGTGATATTGAATATCACAGTCGTAATCGCTTAGGATTTCCATCCATCTTCTTTGCCTCATATTTAACTCTTTTTGCCCAAATATGTACCTTAAACTTTTATGATCTGTATAAATAGTAAACTTACTTCCATACAGATAATGTCTCCAAATTTTAAGGGCAAAAATTATGGCTCCTAATTCTAAGTAATGAGTCGTATAATTTTCTTCGTGCTTTTTCAACTGCCGGGAGGCATACGCTATTACCTTCTTGCGTTGCATCAACACACATCCGAATCCTAATTTTGAAGCATCACAATATACTTCAAAATCTTCTGTTCCTTCGGGTAAGGCTAAAATTGGAGCATTCGTCAACCTGTGCTTTAAAATCTTAAAAGCTTCTTCTTGTCTAGGTCCCCATTCAAATTTAACGGCTTTACAGGTCAACTTAGTCAAGGGTACAGCTATCTTAGAGAAATCTTTAACAAATCGTCTGTAGTATCCAGCTAAGCCTAGAAAACTTCTAATTTCCATAGTTGTTTGTGGGACCTTCCATTTGGTGATTGCTTCTATTTTAGCAGGATCTACGTGAATTCCTTCGTGATTCACCATGTGACCTAAAAATTGTACTTCTTGCAACCAAAATTCACACTTCGAGAATTTAGCATAAAGCTTTTCTTTTCTTAACAAAGTTAAGAGTGCGTGTAAGTGCTTAAAATGTTCTTCCTGACTTTTGGAATAAATAAGTATATCGTCAATGAAGACAATTACAAATTTATCCAAGTATGGTTTACAGATTCTATTCATCATGTCCATAAATGCTGCTGGGGCATTTGTTAGTCCAAAGGGCATGACTGTAAACTCATAATGACCATACCTAGTTCTGAAAGCAGTTTTAGGTATGTCTTCTTCTTGTACTTTCAGCTGGTGATATCCGGATCTGAGGTCTATTTTAGAAAAATACTTAGCTCCCTGAAGTTGATTAAAAAAATCATCAATCCTAGGTAATGGGTATCGATTCTTAATTGTAACTTTATTTAGTTCCCTATAATCGATACACATCCTCATCAATCCATCTTTCTTTTTCACAAACAACACTGGTGCTCCCCAAGGGGATGAACTAGGTTGTATAAATCCCTTGCTTAGTAATTCATCTAATTGCTTTTTCAATTCTAGCATTTCAGTAGGTGCTAATCGATAAGGTGCCTTAGCTATTGGTGTAGCACTCGGAATTAGATGAATTCTAAATTCTACTTCTCTGTCGGGTGGTAACCCAGGTAGTTCTTCTGGAAAAACATCTGGGTATTCTGAGACTACAGGGATGTCCTGAAGTTCCTTACTTTTAGTGTTAATGATTACGGAAATCATATACACCATTTCTTGTTTTCTCGAATAACTAGCCAATTTCATTACTGAAATGAATTTCAGTGGCTTTCGGGGTCTATCTCCTGTAATTAAAATTACCTCTCCTGTGGGGGTACGAATTTCTACGGAATTCTTATCACATAGGATTCGAGCATGGTTGGCTACTAACCAATCCACTCCTAATACTACATCGAATCCGGCTAATTTCATAGGTAACAGGTTTGCAGAAAACTTATGGCCTAATAGTTCTATCTTTCCTTCTTGCAAAACTTTATCTATGTTAATAGAATTTCCATCCGCCGTTTCGACTGTAAAAATCTGCCTAAGGGTGGTTAAAGGTAAGTTAAGAGCCTGGCAAAATGAAGTATTTATAAAACTTTGGTTTGCACCAGAGTCAAATAATACTTTCCCATAAACGTTGTGAACCAAAAACATACCAGCTATGACATCAGGAATTAGTTCGGCTTCCTGAGTAGTCAATTGAAATGCTCGGGCATTCTTCTTGGTTGTTCCATCAGCTGGTTTGCCTTTGTTGTCTGCGGTTTTAATCAATTTAGGACATTCTGTTTTGTAATGTCCTGTTTCTCCACAGTTATAACAGACTATGGTTTTCTTTTTGCAATTTTCTTCACTATGTCCTACAGATTTGCAAAAATTGCAGGTTACATTGCATCTTCCAAAATGTTTCCTTTTGCAATTTCTGCAGAATGGCGGGTTCGAAGATTGCCCTATTCTTCTTCTTTTGAAGCTGTTGTTATTATTATTATTACCCATACGAAATCCTTGGGTAATCTTTTGAGCCAATTCCTTCTTTCGATCTTCTTCTCTTGTGCGCACCAGTTCATCAGTTAGGGTATTAGCTAATTCCACAGCATCGTCAATAGTACGAGGTCTCGCAGCTTTAACGATGTTACGGATTTCACTAATTAGTCTCCAAATATAGCGAGAAATGAGTACCGGTTCTGGTGAAGCCAGTGTTGGTACCACTCTAGCATATTCAAAGAATGTCGAAGTATAACCGCGACACTCTACGCCTACCATACGATGACTTAGGAACTTATTCGCCATTTGTTCCTTTTCATATTCGGGACAAAATTTTCTTTCTACAAGATTCTTAAATTCTTCCCAGTTCAACGCATAGGCCATCCTTCTTCCTTTTGCTTGTAATACTGTATTCCACCACTCTAGCGCCCCTTCTTTGAACAAATTTGAAGCATACATGACCTGATCTTCTTCGGCACATTTACTTATTGCAATTACTGCTTCGGTTTTCTCTAACCAACGCAGTGTTGCAGTTGCCCCTTCATTACCTGCAAATTCAACTGGTTTGCAAGCAAAAAATTCTTTGTAAGTGCAACCAGGCATTGCAGCTTTCATTTTCTTAGGAAGTGGAGCCTGTCGTGGATTGTTATCATGATTATCATGATTGCCGCCTCCGTTTACACTATGACTAAAATTGTCTTCCTGAGTACGTTTACTAGGAATGACTTGTTGTGGTTCAACAGGTTTCTGAGCAGCAGCCATGATTGCTGGAATAGCATTAGCTATCCCTTGAGTGATGATATTTTCAATATCTTGTCTAGTCATATACTGGTTTTCCTGATTTTGCTCAGATTGATTCCCTTCATTAACTGGTTCATTACTAGCGTTTTCCATCTGATAATTATTATAGATATAACTATTAGTATAAAATGGTTGTAAATAACACAATTATACAGAAGCACATAAAATCTTACTAACACACACACACACACACACACACACATATATATATATATATATAGTCAAAATTGCCGATTTTCTCGACTTCCATTTCTATAGGTTATATTAGGCATCAATACACACTGTTTATATTACAACGTTTTATTCATGAGCTTTTCACAGAGTTATATTTTACTATTACTGCTATTATACAAACAAACTTTCCAACCCTACTATCCTTCTTTGTCAACTGGCAGTTTAGTAACGACGCTCCCTTTCGTCGTACTTCCAGGAGATTTGTTCTCCCATTTCCCGAATCCTATTCCCCGTACCTATTAGTTCTTCACCGAACTGACGAAGTTCGGCTAGGTTTTCATTGCTCATTGGAGGATTGGGGATAGGTTCTGGATCAAACTGTGGAAAGAAGGAATAAGGACTATTGATTATGTTCTGAAACTGCCAATCGTTAGTCCACCACTCGTCCATTTCGCCTAAGGGTCGAGTGTGGATTAGAGGGTCCGGAATAACTGGTTCCAGATTTAAGGGAAATTGGATTTCGGCCGGGTAAGGGTATAGATTGTTGTTGATAAGGCTAATGACATCACAATTTTCCAGTAGACGGTCTATTTCGTCTTGAAATGTGATTTCTTCAGTCTGTTTCGAGCTCTCTCCGATCTCTATTCCCTTTTGCTTAATGTCTTTTCTTATTTCTATCTCTGCTTGTTTAGAACTCTCTCCGGTCTCTATTTCTTTCCCTTTGCTCACAGGATTTTCTATCTTAGGAAGTCTCCTAGTTGTTGGTTTTCTCCTGCACACTTTCCTCCATCCTACATATCTTCTTCTCTTTTTAGGTTTTGCTTTTTCCAGCGGTGGAGCTTGGAATTCCAGAGGTTCCTCTATGTCAGCAATATAACCAGTAAAGTCGTGGGAGACTTCGATTGGTACTGGATATAGATTGAGATACTGAAATGCTTCCGATATCTCATTCATGCTGTGTAGCATATATGCAAAATGCACAAAAATACAAAGTTAAAACTTTGGAACAAAGTTTTACAGACAAACATTGAAGTTTTATTGCATACTAATTTGTACAAAGGACAACAGGAAAGAAAACACACTAGGATTTATTTATTTACTAGGTAGTGATTTTCTACTAGACCAGGCTTATTGGTAATTTAGAGGTTTGCATTTTCTGCTACAGTAGCTAGCATATAAAGATTTGCCCATTTTTCATCTAAATTATCTTCCCAAGGTGGATTATTGCCTAATTCCTGGATTTCCGAATTTAACCTCACTTTCTTGACTTGGGTTTTCTGACATTTCCTAATAATCGAATTTCTTTTATCTGGGGTAAGAGGATTCTCATATTGTGCTTTACAGACAAAAATCCCTTCTTCCAAGTTTGCTGGGTATTTGGAGGAAGAGGTTCCTTTTTCTTTGGGTGCAGTATCTAATTTGTGGTAGATAGCAGAAAGCTTTTGTTTACCCATACTGTAACAATTAATCAATTAATAACACATATATTCACAGAATGGCAATTAGAATTCCTAATTTACTTTAATAGGCTAAAATCAAATAGTAAGCTTAAATCAGTGGCTCTGATACCACCTTTTTCCTGTCACGGCCCTCGGCCCCGGTTTGACACGGTCCAGAGCCGCGAGGCAGGAAAACCCGTAGTATTAATTTAGGCGACAGCGGAAGTCTTTTTAAGCAGGATCTTTTAATATTAAAACTGCCGGTTTACATACATTAGGGATAAAACCCTGTAATTTACAATAAGTTGATTTCACTGGGAAATCTTTATTTTTCAAAACATGTTCGTTTATTTATTTACATTGAGCCAGTTCTCTAAGCTGGTAGTGCTCCACGGCACTTTTCTTAGCTCACAACAGATCACCTGAAACATATTTGAAAAAGGTTTTGTCAGCGGGGAAACACTGAGTGAATCATTCATTTTTCTAAAAATGACGTATTGGTTATAATTTACTGTATAAGAGCGATTACAATGTTTCTGATATCAAACCAAATACCCACGGTACTTTATCACTCGACCCATTGGCCCACCTGTCCAATGGTGTCTGTGATTATGGTCATATCACCCATTGGCTGCCCCAATGGTGAAGGTTATCAAGTAATGTATACAAAACCCCACATACCGGTTGTAACTTGGTGATTACAAAGACTTAATCCCTGTAATTATACTTTGAAAATAACTTGGAGTTTTGTAAAACAATTGATAAAAAGAGAATGACTCACATTGCAGTTTTAACGAGCAGAGTATAAGCCTACTGATTAGCCTTTGATTAACCTAATTTAATGCACACACAAACGGGTTAGTAACTAATGCAGCAGTTACGACAATTCACGAGATTAAACCCTCACAACGATTTTACAAGTGCAATACTTAACAATTCAGCGGATTCACAACGAATGACAGAGCATAGTCCGAATTCGGACAACACTCAAACATTCAAGTCGAAATCACGATGAATAATAAAGTATAAACTCAATTTGAGCAGCACTCAAACAATCGTTGGATAGTTATAATCGATCGGACGTTGAATCGTAATAGCGATCGAGTTATTACCCTGATTGCGGCAGCGTTTCGAGATTTGGTGTGTGTTGCGAATTGTTTCTGTTATAACTCAAACTACGTACAGAGAATTTGTGTCGTTCAAAAGACAGAATTCAAGTCCCAATGTCGGCTATTTATACAAATTTTTGGACCTCGCTTACGGACCGTAAGCTTTTATCCCTTACGGTCCGTAAGGGAAGAAGTCTATTATAGGGTAGCTGGGTTCGGGACTAGCCTTGCTGACTTGACAGAAATTGCAAATTAAAATTTGACAACGATTTATTTAGATAATCGTTAGCTAGGGTTTACCCCCCCTGAGTTTTAGGGGCCCTGATCCTGATTCCGATTGTTCTGGAAATTTTAGGGTTTACGCATAATTATTTGGGTGTCTCAATTAGGGTTTCCTTATTGGATAATTATCATACTAAGTATTAATTTTAGTGAGAGTTGTTACAGTGTGACTACCCGTACGTTCATCACTACTAGACTACTTTACACCGTCCTCGGTTTGGGAAGGACGGTTTGGGAAGGACGCCAGTGCTAAACCTACGTAAAAACTACGTACTAATGTCCTCGGTTTGGGAATGACACCAGTGTTAGAACCTACGTAAAACCTACGTACTATTGTCCTCGGTTTGGGAAGGACACAAGCGCTAAACCTACGTACTCGCTACGTACTGTCCTCGGTTAGGGAAGGGCACTTACGTAAAACCTACGTAAACTCATACTTACCACTGTCCTCGGATTGGGAAGGACACCTATAGATACAACTAGTCTAGTACATACAACATGGGAAGCCCCCACTTATTATTATAAAGGTTTGGAAACAAAGATACTGGGTAACGCATGGTTATGAAACGAACTTACAATTTCTGAAACGAACTCATTAACTGAACAATCAACTGTGAACTCGCTCAACTTTGTTGTTGACACTCTGTTACATACCTTGCAGGTCGATAGGTACTCATGGAGCTTGCACAGGGAGGTGCGGTCGTTGTGGGACATGGACAGTGGATGCCATGTTAAAAACATTATGACATTTTGAACTTTATACTTATGTTGGGTTTTCACATTTATGCTTACGCTAAACACTTAACTATGTTTTGATTTCAACACCTTTATATTGATGGGTTGAACTTTATTTATTACTTGCAATGTTCAATATGATTGGTGGCTTGATCCTGGTCAGTCACGCCTCCAAGCGGTGATACTCCGCGTGTGGATTTGGGGGTGTGACATGACGCATCTTGATTTCAACAAAATCGACCAAATTTATTCAAGACCTTAAGGTTTCAGCCCTCACGCCCTCCATCTCGATTTTAAGCTGCAAAGGACCAAAAAAGGCGCTTATGGAGAAACCAATATAATAAAAAGTAACAACTTTTTAGGTAAACTTTCTTTTGATTTTTGTTGTCGATTCAATATCTGATGAGTTTATGATTTATGATTTTCTGAATATGAAATTTGACGTATTGGTCTATAGTTAACATTAAGACTTTAGCGAATTTAGCTATTGATTTTAGTTTTGTTGAAACTTGAATCTTAGGACTAATAGTAAGATCGATGAAAAGAAAGTTTGAATCCTCATCTTCAAATAGTATTCTTAATAAAGTTGGATTAGAAGATTTTCCATAGGATCTTTTAGACAAAAGTTGCGTAATCGAATGAGTGGTGATTATATAAACGATCTTGCATTTGTTATATCAAATAAAAGACCTTGTCAATGTTTCCGTCGAAGATGTAATGGATCGTTTTCAAAAGATGAACTCATAGGGAACAACTATGAAAATGTGTAATATTTTTTTTTCATATCTAATGACATCGTAATTTTATTGTGTGTTTCCTAATGATTATGTATTTTTTTATTATGACATCGTATTTTGTTATTTTTCTAACCCGGCTTGAAAATTCTAACGTTTGATTACGAGAATTTGAAAAAAAAAAATATGAATTGGTGGAAATGAATTTTGGTTCTACCATTGCTCAAAACACACTCCTAGGTCCTAATACTTGAATTAAAACTTTTTCGTTCCTTTTTTTATCATATTTAAAGGTTGCTTAGGTGGAACTTATGTATGTTTTTATATTCGACTTCTTTTTTTTTTTTTTTACGGCTAATTTTATTAGAAACACACTAGCAAGATGCTAGAAAGAAACAAGGAGGAAACTAAAGCATTACAATACATTGAAGCTACCCCAATCCGACCAATCTAAGGATTGCATTTTTGCTCTATTTTTTATCCATAGGAAGTTTATGGTTTTGATTTCGGTCAAGAGTGTAGAGATGTCCACCCGTTTATTGTTGAAGATTACATCGTTGGCTTCGTTGCGTAGTTTCCAAATATTCGGCTTCTAAAGTTACATCATGCGTTCAACTAGATCAATGCTAGCGATTTTACTAGAGTTGAAAACTTGTAGACATGTGGGACTTTTAATAGTCTTTAGTCGTTTGTATATGAAACGATAAGAAAAAAACCGTTAGTAAAGGTTTTTATTGTTCTAGGAAAGAAAAAATTAAAACGAGCCAAACTAAAAAAATACTATTAGTCGATTTCATGTTTTTGGTGTATTGATGTAATTTTTTTTTTGGTTGACCCTAAATTTCTAAAATGTGTCATATTTTTAATTAGCTTATGCTAATATATAACTTTTTAATCCATCTAAGACTGTGGATTACAGATTTCTAAGATCAAAGTCGTCTAGTGGTTGGTATTTGCCGTTAATAAAAATAATGTGGATTTAAATCTTTATAAATATAAGGTTAGGTGGTATTTGAATGTTAAAAAATTGTTGTTAAAAATCTAAAAAAAAAACACAAGTAAGAAAAAAACTTATAGGATTAAATAAACTTGTAGGATTAAAATATACAAATGTAAGATCGAAGTGCGCTAAGCTTTATTGGGGTTGGGGTTGCCTCGGCCTCTACTGGTTATTCGTTCGTAGTGTTAATTTTACCGAAAATTACCGATTATTTTTTTAGTATCAAGTATTGGATTTTTAAGAGTCCAGCCCCACAAATTTGGATTTTAATAGTCTGGCCTCCACCGATTTAAATTTTAAGAGTCCGGCCTTCGCTGGGTTTCGTTCAAGCTCTGTTATGTGACATATTAGTAACTTCTTTCTATTAGCATGATTGAGTGGGCAATCTGATACAGATTGCCGAAAAACCGTTTATAACCCAATCTGTAAAATCAAATCGTTAAACGCAATTAAAAGGAAAAAAGAAAACTACGAATTTGAAAAACACAAACCTGATAGAATTAAAACAATTGGAGAATGGATTATAAGTTCCTTGTATTTGACTCCATGCAATTTTTAATTACTTTTTCTTTGTTTTGGATAAATAAAATATGATAACGTGCCAATAAGTAAATAGCACTCTGTTTTATATACACTTTACTTGAATCGATGATTTATTGAATTTTGATTCCTCAACTACAACCCATCACCATAATAATAACTACTACTCTTAGTACTAGGTTTTAATAATTAATGGGCATTAAATCGATTGGCGTAGTCATGAAGGATGAATGAACGAATTAACTTAAATATTTAAACAAAAAGTTAATATTTTACATATTTATAATTTAACAATAACTTATATATTTATACTTTATCACTAATTTATATAATTGTGATTTATCAATAACTTGCATATTTATTCTAAAATAAATAGGACTTTTGCGTACACTATTCTGAAATACTTGTTGAAAATATCAAAATTAATAATAAAATATTGATTGTATGGGTGACATACATGTTACAAGCACTAGAGAAATCGCTTTCATCAAGCTACGTTTCTGCCGATGATTCAGGGCGGATGAATCAAAATCCAAAAACAAACATTTGTATCTAACAAACCATCTTATATCCTCTTTATTTGTCGGTAATCACTAAGACTACACGGTATGGGGGTCGTCCCCCTACCGTCCTGGTCCGTCGCCGGTTTGAATACCGTGCCGCCCCTTCCGTCGCCGTCCAGTCATCGTCCTCTCCGTCGGAATTTCGCCGTCCAGGACGGAGCAACACATGTGGGCCCCCCTCTTTCTTCTCGGCGCCGTTCTGTCACCCCCGTGCCGCCACCCCCGTCGCCGTCCATCCCTCGGTCACCATACCGAGTAGTCTAACGATTTAGTGTAACACCGTAGGCGATAGATTACCAAGTAATAGAAAAAAGTCCATGTAAGTTGTTTGTTTGTGGCCACCGCCCTGTTTTTTTTTTTTTTTTTTTTTTGGGGGGGGGTTAGCTTTGTGAATGATAGTTACCTTTAAAAAAAATTAAAGAAAGTAATGAAAATTAGAACTTGCACGTTGTTAATGTGTTGGAGATATATGGATTCTCGATTTAGTACTCCTTGTATATCTACTATCTATAAACAAGTACTATAATAGTTCTAGAAAAAAGAAAAAAAACACACACACACACACAAACTGGTTCTACAATTAAAATTCTAAAACAAAACCTTGACTTTTCTATGTGCATGTTCGCACAATTGCTGCCTCGCAGCACAACAGCGACATTTTATTAAATAATTACAAAATAGTTACATTTTTAATTTGTCCGAATCTTGCGACATCGTAGAACATTTATTTGTTTATTATTATTTCGTAACCGACAGTTGTCTGCGTTTTTAATTGATATAAACATTATAAAAAGGATAATACGTAAAAACTATCAGTCTATCATGCCTTACACCGTTACCAACATTTTTTTTCTATATTCTCTTTGCTTCAAGTAAAGTATCGATCAATCTCACAAATGTCAGTCAATGAGATTCTCACATTTTACGTGATCACAGTAGTCAAAATTCTAAGCAAAAAAACACCTAGGAAGACAGATGGAAAAACTTTATTCATGTCGAGAGATGGTACTCAAGATTCTCGTGTCCTGGTTGAGAAAAAAAATGTCCCTTGCCTTTAGGCCTTAAAAAATTAAATGATGTAAATTATTATTTTTTTTAAACAACGTTATAGCAATAAACAATATTTCAAATCTATATATAACCAAGAATTTTTAAAATTCTTGTACCCCTGAAAAAATGTGCCCCGGCCGGAGCCCACATTACGCCTCTTTGGAGCCTCCCTTGTTTATGCGGTAAAGTAACAACCGAATTTCTGAAACATATAAAGAAAAGAAAGAGAAAAGGAGAGTGTTTCATAAGACTCAAAGAAAAATCCTTGAGTCGAATTTGTCTCTCCCAGTTCACCCGGGTTTTTTTTTTTTTTTTTTCTCTTTCAAATCGTAAGAGCTGTTTTTAACAATTCTATATGCTATTTGTTGATTAATTATTATTTTGAATGTCTTGCGTTAAATTCAGGCAAGATATATACTTGATTTACTTTATATTCTTATATGATATGACATTTGGTGCCAAAAGTTCTTTTAAGGTTGTTATTTAATGATTTTGTTTTACAAAAAATAATTAGTATGTCATGTGACTTTAGTTTGAGATGATTCTCGGTTAATGTTGTTAGACTGATGGGTGTAGTTCCTCCTTCCTCATGACCAATGTTGATGCAACAAATAATAGATCAAGGATATTAGCTGAGTTGGTTAGGCAAAAGAGTTGAATGGTTCAACTTTGTCTAACGCAGGTCGTGGGGTCCCCCCACGTTTGCAAGACGTGGAGAGAGGTTCACTAGTATAATTTTGTTGTTTGCTCGAGATCCTCTGCTGAAGTATGTTCAGTTTCGGATGTATGAGCAAAAAGAATGTGTGTGTTGAATGTGAAAGAAAGTGACTTGCGCAAAACAAGTACTCGAGAAGAATGACCAGAGATTTCAGGAATCAGAGCTGGTCCTAGAATGTTTTTCACACTTAATGAAATGTCCCATTTATAGGGAAAGCATTGGCCCAAAGAGGAAGCTGTTGACTAGTGAATCTGCTTGCAGTGGGGGATTTACCCTTTTTGGGATGGAAGCCTTTTGACCTGCGGGTAAAAGACTGAGCTTTGTGAGCTCGTGCTACTTTTACGGCTGGAGAGTTTGGTGAATCAATCAGAGATGCGACTGCCTACTGTTCACGTACTATTTTATCTAGTCTCCCGGATTTTCAACCTTCGAACCTTTTAACCTTTTGAGCATTCATGTATTTAAGTCATTTTATTTGGTCTTGGGCTACCCCCGTCATCAGCCCCCCAAGTCAGAGGTTTTTGGGAAATGAGCTCAAAGACTTCTGACTTTTACACATGTATTTGCTTAAGAGCTTCAAGGTTTCGAGGCTTGAAGAGTTGAAAACGGTTGGGCTTTTTGAATTTTGAATTTTGACAAGACAGTTGATAGGACTTGTGGCAGTTTTTCTTTATGTCAGGTGGCGGTTTTAATTGTTCCCTTTAATTATATTATTTCTTGACTCATTAATTTACATACATTTTTCAGAAGAAACTCATTTGCTCTCTTTCAAGTTTTCCCTTTTTTGATCAGGTTAGTTCCGATTGCTTATTTTCTTCTCGTTTTCTATTATCATGAGTGCCCGTAAGGATTTAGCAAAATCATTTTCTCGATTAACTCAAGAAGAGGTTGAAAAATTCTGTTTGGAATGGGGGATTGGGATGAAGGTTAAACCGGTTGCACCGGCTTGTGATAAATCTATTGATCAATGTCCCCCTGGTTCGATTGCTTTGTATTGTCGACACTTTGAGTTTTCCAATCTTCGTCACCCGTTTTCAAACTTTGTTTTGAATATCTTGGAGTATTATCGCGTATCTTTTGGTCAGATTCACCCCCTGGCCTGGCTAGGGTTTTACACTTTGAAATTTTGTGCCGGGCTTCCGGGTATGACCCAACTCTTTTATCGTTCCGCCGTTTTTTCCGATTGGCTAAGAATGGTGACTGGTTTACTTTCGAAACCACTCAAGTTGACACTTGCTTGATTTCATCTATGGTTTCTACTCTTGGTGTTTGGAAGGACCGGTTTTTCTGGGTGTCCGAGGAGATTGTTCCTTTTAAACTTGTTTGGAGGCACCCAGATGCCGTTCTGAATGAGCCTGAACCTTCTGCTTCTGATATAAATGCTCATTTTTTAGAAACTCTTAGGGAGTGCCCTTCAAGGCTTCGTCCCTTTCCCGAGCATTTGTTGGTGTTATTGGGTCTTAGCAAGTTGTGGGAAAAACGTGATCGAGACCCGATGCTTTTGAGAGATGGGAAGGGTATGCATTTACTCTTCTTTTGCTGTTGTGTTCCTATTTCCTGCCTTCTGATATGTTTTTTGTTTGTTTTGCAGTCATGTCTGCAATTGATTTTATCAAAAGTGATGACACTTCTGACATTGCCTTTGATGATGCTGCTGCTACTCCGGGCGAGGATGCGGTTGTTAGGGGTTCCGATTATAGGTTCGAGGGTTCTGGGTATGTAAGTGTCCCCAATGTCAAGGGTTTTACCAAGGCTGCGGGTTCCAAGGTTTCCACTCATCGTTCAAAACGTTATCTAAAAGGTGCTGATCAGCTGTCTGGTTCGGAGCCCATCGATGTTAGTGATGATATTGAAGTGTCAGCAGATCAAGCTATTGATGTCAGCAAGGGTAAGGAGAAGGAGTTGATTGTTTCTAGTAAAAAGAAGAAGTTGGTTAAGAAAGGTAGCACTCCTGCCATTCAGGGTTCGTCTACCAAAAGTGTTGAGAGCTTCGAAGGTTCGGAGGGTCAAGAGGTTTATGTGCCCAACTGGGGGGTTAAGGTTGGAGATAGCTTCAAAGATCCGGCTGTTTGTGACGAAGCCTTAGCTCATTTTGCTCCTTCCGGCGTTCGAAGCGCTATTTCTGAGATGGAGGCTGATCATCTTATTTCTAGGATGATGCTGAGTTTCTTCAACCTTTCAGCCTTGTTGGCTGAAGGTGTTACCCATTTTGCTAAGGGCATGCAGGAATATGAGGAAGCCTCCAAGAAGAAGGAAAAAATGAAAGCTTCAATGGCCGCTATAAAGAAAGAGATTGATAGTTTTTCTGAGAAGGAGCTAGCGTGGGTCAAGAAAGTGGTTGAGTTGACGAGGAGACACGAGATTGAGATGAATGATCTCAAAAAGGGTTTCGAAGCTGACCGGTTAAAGCTAAAATCTGATATGGAGGCCTTGGTTGTTCAACAGAAGGCCTTTGATAAAGAAAAAGATGGCTTAAAGGCTTTGGTTGCTCAAGCCACTGGTGATAACCAGTGGCTTATTGAACAAGGTTTCCAATAAGTTGTTACCTACCTTCTTCATTCTAAAGAGTTCAATTCTGCTCTTGGTGAATTTTACACTAAACTGCTCAACTTGGGGAAACATCAAGGTCTCATTGCCGGTTACAAGCTTCATGAATCTGGTCATCCTTTGGAAAAATCTCCCTTGTACCGTCCTGAAGCTTCTGAGGTCTTCAAGGGTTCCGTTGAGCAAATGGAGAGGCTGACCTACCTGTATGTGAGCCAGGTTTTAGCTTGTTTTGGTAAGCCCCTCTCCGTTTTGCAGGAACTAAAACCAGATAGTCTTAATGAGAAGGTATGTGCCGAAGTGCCTGGTTCTCTTTCAAGGAAACATTCCTATTCAGGAGATAGGGAGGATACCTTCTCGGGAGAACTTCATGCTGCCAAGGATGCAAGCTTAGAGAGTTCGGCAGTCGATGGTGATGGTGGCTCGAAGGCTAAGAAGACCAAGAAGACCAAAAAGGCCAAAGGTAACAGTTCTGGGGCTTCTAAGCCTTCCACCGATGCATGATATTCGTAGCTTTCTTAGCACTCTTTAAATCAATTCATGGTTTGTAATGTAAACTTAAATAATTTTAGGTTTTGCCGGAACCCTTAAGGTTCCTGTTATGTGGTTGTGATTTAGGCCTGGATGGCCTTTTGGATAATTTCTTAGGCTTGCAAGCTACTAATGCTTGCTTTAACTCTGTTTAGATATTTGGAAGTCTATTAAGACTTTCTTTGTTATGCTATTATGATAAACTATTTGCCTTGTGTTATGTTTTTTATGCTTGTGTCTATTTTGCTAAGGCAGTTTGTTGGCTTCAAGCCTTCTGGCTATTCTGTGTGTAGGTTGAACCCTTTGAGGCTTCTGGTTGTCACATATGTAGCTTGAAGCCTTCAAGGCTTCTTAGTTTCGTGACTTGGCTTTAGTTTCATGACCTGGTTTGTATCCTTGAGTTTTATAACTTTTTGTTCAAGTTGTTATGTTATTCCTTAGGTTATTTCTTGTAGCTTTGTCTTTGTTGAGTTTGTGTTGCCTTTATGTAAATTATACCTTAAAGGGTTCAGTGTTGCAGTCACTTAGCCTTGGTATTTTTAACAAGAAGACATAGCACCTATCCTATTCCTTATTTTCCTTGTTTTCATTTGATTTCGTAAGCCTGTTTGTTGATTATTTTTGCTAAGGCTTAAGGAACATTTGGTGTAGGCTGTTCAACCCCGTCTATGAGACAATTTTGTTTTTAATAATAAGTCTCATGGAGTTGTATTGATTTAGGAACTCACCCCTTATATAGGTCCATTCAACCCTTGAACCTATTGAGCGATGTGGCCTGGGAGCTCATCCCCTTACATGGCCCCTGCCATGGAGTTTTTTGCTAGGTTCTCAACCTGATTTTAGGATAGAAAGATAAATTTGATAAACAACTTCATTCATTCAAGAGACATTGTGTTACAAAAGGTGGTCAACTCTTGAGATACAACTCTGTGAAATATAAACCAATCTTTCTTGATTAGACATGGAACCTTTTCAAGGTTTTTCCATTCCGGTGTCTTGGAAGCTTTTTACCCTCTGAGTCCGCTAGCTTGTAAGATCCAGCTTTATGTGCTTCAATGATGGTATACGGGACTTCCCATTTTGGGCCGAGCTTTCCTTGGTTCCCTTTTTTGCTAGCTTCATTGTTTCTAAGCACCAAGTCTCCTGGCTTGAAACGTTCATTCTTGACTCTTTTGTTATAGTAGGCTTCCATTCGTTGTTTGTACTTGGCCTCTTGAATTGCAGCTTGGTCTCGTGTTTCCTCTAGGAGTAAGTTCAACATGGTCTCTTTTTGGTTTGTTTCGGGATCCATGTTGACAATTCGTTGTGTTACAACTCCTACTTCAGCTGGAATCACGGCTTCAGACCCAAATACCAAGCTATAGGGTGTTCTTTTGTGGCTTGTTTTTTCGGTTGTTCTTATGGCCCATAGAACACTTGCCAATTCTTCAAGCCAATTGTTTTCATACCTCCCCAATCTGGCTTTGATTCCTTCAACTATGCTTCGATTCATCCTCTAAACCTGACCGTTTGACTGTGGATATACCAACCTGGGAGTTCCGGCAAGTTAGGATTTTAAGTAGATAATACTGTCACCCAAGCCTGACCAGCCTTGGTTGATTGTTCATCATCGTTAACCCACCATCTTTTTTATTTATAAAACTCTTTTGCACTTTTCACCTTTCCGTCAACCATCTTCCCAAAAATATGTTTCACTCTTCCGTTAAACGCCTTTTCAGCATCAAATTCTTCCTTACCAGAGTAGAATTGATCTGAAATCTCAATCTTTCCAACTTTTAATTTCAAGTTTTCTTTTGTCAAGGGTGGAAAGTTTTCTTCGTTCATTTCTGGAACGGAATTCTTCTCATTTTTCTCAACAAATGACTCCTCTGACTTTGACGAGTCAGATTCATTGTCAGAACTACTCTCTGATTTAACAACCCATTTTTGTTTGTTCAACTTGATTTTTCTTTTGTAAAAATGTTTCGAACTTTCACCAATTTCGAAAGTCGAATCTTTTAACTTTTTAAAACTTTCTGTTGATTGTTTCTTTTCATCAACACATTTCTTTTCCATTTTAGAGTTAGAGAAAACTCCCTGTTTTGTGTCCAACCTTTTGGCATCTGTAACAGGTTCTTCTTTCAACTCTTTTTTCAGAGTCGTTCACTACATTCTTTTTCTTCTCAGCAAGAAACTCTTTGTTTGTCTGTCTCCATAATAGTTTCTTCTCTTCTTCTACTGAACTTGTACCCGAAACAAATTTAGTTTTTGGTTTATAAATTTTCTCATTTTTATGATTTTCCGGGGGAATGAAACCTAAACCTTTCTGTTTGAAATTACTGTTATGGTTTGGTTTCTTTTGAAAACCTGAACCAGAACTGTAACCTTTTTTCTTGTTCAATCTTTGTTGAACTCTTGAAGTGTATTTTTTAGGTTTTTCATTAAGATTTAAATCTTTTATTTCAGAAATATTAATTTCTGTTAATTTGAAAACCTGTTTGATCATTTCAGTTTTGACACTTCTTATTGGAAATTTTTCATCAGAAAATAATTTGTCAGAATCATTCAAAGTATATGCAACTTTGAATGTTTCGTCATTCAAGTTATTTTTTGACATCAGAAATTCTTTATTATAAACTTGTTTGACCAATGAACTAGGACTCTTGTCTGATTAACTCAACTTTCAGATTTAGACTCCGACTTTGACTCTTCATCCATATGCAACACCTGATCGACCACTTTCTTTAATAACTCAGACTCATGATCAGTGTCAGACGCTGTGAATGTGACGTCAATGTTGTCTGGTAACTCATCAATGGTTACAGACTTTAACTTTATGTTGACAGCCTTTTTTAACCGTTCCTCATTTGGCTTTCTGGGAGAATAACTTTCCCAGATCGGAGGCGGACACTTGTTATACATGACACTTTGTTTCTTACCAGTATCCGTATCTTCCGTCTTTTTATCTTGAAAAGCTTCAAGACCTGCAACAGTAGGATAAACTCTGTCAATCAAATAATCACAAGTTGTATAACTCAGCAACAATCGTTTGATTCTCTCATTTTCAATCTTTTCGAGTTCCAAATCCTGTTTCAGCTTAGCACAATCTTCAATATACTCATTGATAACCTTCTGCTTAGTCATTAATGTTGAACTCATTATTGTTTGAGCAGCTCCCATTTCTAGGTTTGTCTTGTTCAAATTATCAACCGTTCTGTTCAGCACATCATATGATTCTTTTACATACTTCACATCAGACAACAATTTTTCTTTCAACTCTTCTAGCTCACTATACTTCTTGTCTTTTTCTTCACAATGTTTGCAAGATTCCAAACATTTTAGACAAGGTTTCGTGACTTCAACAATCTTCTCAACTTCAACAATCTTCTCAACTTCGACGATTTTTTCAACTTCGACGATTTTCTCAACTTCGACGATCTTTTCTACTATTTTCTCAATTATCTTTTCAGTCTTCATTGGTTCTTCATCGAATTCTACTTCTGCTTCCCACCCTTCAACTTTGACCTTTTCTGTCGAATTTTCTTCAACTTCTGCTTTCTCAGCTTCCAGTTTTGCCTTTTCTTCAGCAATCCTTCTTGCTTCCAATTCTTCCAATTCTTTCTTCAGTCGAGCAGTCCTTTTCTCTTTCAACATCTCGATTTTATCTGCAAAAAACAAACTAAAACTATAAGTATCCAGACCTTTTCTAGCTTTATTGATATACTCTTCTTCGTCATCGGTGTCTGCATCACATCCTAATTCCTTAAAAATCGGTGTTCTTTTCAACTTAGATTTGACTGAACCTTCTTCCAAGATTTGAGCAACAAAAGCTGATTTTTCTAAGTATTCTTTATCTGGAATGTATTTATCCCAGCTAAATCCCTCTGCCAATCTTTCATCATCTTGATTTACAAGATAAGCTTTCTTCTTTCCATCTTCAATAGCATGGGATGATGACGATTGTTGAGCAAGTTGATGATAAATTGATTTTCGATGATAATCGTCTTGTCTTCCGGTTGCTTCTCTGTTTGTACACTCTCGTTTAAAATGCCCCTTTTCTCTGCAACGAAAACAAGTAACCTTTGATTTGTCAAACCCTAATGGAGATGTAGCAACATTACGAAGATCATCTCTACCGATGATTTGTGTAAATTTTTCTGCTCTTCTTACAGCACTGGCTAAACACCACTTGATGTCCATCAACTCAAGTTCTTCAGCATCAATCTGGTCATAATCCTCTTTGGTGAGCATCGGATTTCCAATTCGTCCAGCAACTAAGCTTTCATACGACTCTAACATAGTAACAAGTGATGCCATGTGTTGCTTAGCTATTTCTGGAGAGAGATTTTGACCATTTTGTATATTCAATGTAACATTGCATTGCAGATTTGTTGAATTATGTTGTCAAGAACTTGGTGTTGAAAAATTTGGATCAAAACTTGAATAAGATGAAGAAAATCCACCACTCTGAGTTGTAGTGCTAACATTTGTTCTGGAAGAACTATCAGCACTGAAAGCAGTCTTAATATTCGGACTCTGAGTAATCTCAAATTTGTTTCCTCTATAATATAGACTAACATCTTGATGAGCATTTGGATTATTCATGATAGCAGTTTTCTGAACATCCAATTCATGTTCTTCAATCTTCTGAATGAACTTACTCAAATTCATACTTTCAGATTTTCTCATATGTTTCAAAATCAACAAATATGTTCCCCATTTATTCTGCGGTAATGCATCGGCTAGCTTATCAACCCATTCATCGTCGTCTTTCTTGATTTCCAATCTTCACATTTCCTGAACAAGATGACAATATCTATCGATAGTCGTTTTTGTTGTTTCACCTTCAAAAGCTGTAAACATATCAAAGGATTTCTTTAGTAATGCACATTTATTTTTAATCATATCAGCACTTCATTTAAACTTGTTAAGCAACACCAACCAAATTGATCTAGCAGTTTCCTCATGTTGAAGCAAAACAAAAATATCTTCTTTTACCGCTTGTTGGAGAATGCTAATCATCATTTTTCACTGGTGTACTTTAATCTCTCATCCGCTGAATAGTTACTGAAAGATTTTTCATTTCCACGTTCATCTTTCGGTTTTTCGTAATCTTTGTCTAACGCACACCATGCATCAAACTTATAAGCTAGCACCCAGTTTTCAAAACAGTTTTGCCATCCTTTAAATCCTCGATATACATAAGCTTTGGAGGCTTTTGAGATGTTCCTGTTTCATTTTCAATTTCAAGAGTTTCGGCAACTGTGATTGGAGCAGCTGGAGCGGTAGCAAACGCATTGTAAAATTCTTCTTCCATGTTTCGGTACAAAGTTTCACAACATCTCAAAGTTCAAGCAAAATGTAAGCTCACACGAAATGGATTTGACGCGAAATGACACTTTCAAGTAAACTGGATCTTTGGAATGAAAAGGATCTTTAGTACGAAATGGCCTTTCAAGCGACTTGGCACTTTCACACGGAATGACACTCTCACACGAAATCTGTTTCGTACGTACTGATATCACTTTCAAACTAAATGACAATTTGATGCGAAATGGAGTTACTTTCACACGAAATGAAGCAGATTCAAGCGAAATGGACACCTGGAAGTCCAATTCGTGCGAAATGGAAGACTGTTTCACACGAAATGGGCTATTTCGTGCGAAATGGTGCTGACGTCATACACTCGGACATGATTTTGGCATAATTGATCACGATTTAGGTCGATTTTAGGTCTAATTCTTTCAAGGATTGTTTAAAACAGTGTTTCGCACGTTATATGTGAAATTCAATCCATTTTAACTGTAAAATCTTGTTAATTTTGAAAAAGAAGGTGTAGAAATCAGAAATTTTGGTGAAATCAGGCTGATTTGGTAAGAACTCTTCCTCCTGAGCTCTGATACCACTTGTAGGATCGTTTGCACGACCAAAACGAGTCGTTCAGAAGAGTTCTAATCAATACGAGAGGCGGAAACTAACGTAATGACTTAGAATCAGCTTGATTTACCCACAGAATCACTTTTAATGTCTTGTATATTGATTTCACACAATTACAGATCAAATGACACGTCGGCAGCACCTCGGCACCGGAATCAGCACTATTACAAATGAAGTGGCAGCTCAGGTATATATAGGCGTGGCATTCCGCACGAAATGAGCAAGATCCATTTCGTGCGAAATGGACAAAGTCCATTCCGTGCGAAATGGCTCTTGCCATTTCGTGCGAAATGGTCCATCATCACAAACACCCAATTATCTATCCTACCGAGCTCCATTCTATCCAATCTAGACACAAGAATCGATACAAGACGAAGTCGACAGACATATGCACCAACACTTTCAACCTCCTTTTTGCTTCTTGGCGGTTTGGTTTCAAGAACAGCATTCACCTTGTTTGGATTAGCCTTAATGCTTTGTTTTCCCACAATATGCCCCAGGAATTTGCCTTCCTCAAACCCAAATGAACATTTCTCGGGGTTGAGTTTCATGTTGACCTTCCTTAGGTTCTTGAAGGTTTCTTGAATGTCATCGAGCATTTAATATTCCGTTTTGCTTTTTATTACCAAGTCATCGACATATGCCTCCATGTTTCTACCAATTTGACTTGCAAAGGCCTTGTCAACCAGGCATTGGTAGGTTGCGCCAGCGTTCTTGAGGCCAAAAGGAATCTTTTGGTAACAAAAGATCCCTTTGTCCGTGTGAAAGGCGGTCTTTTCTTCATCTTCTTCCTTCATGAGGATTTGATGGTAACCTTTGTAGGCATCAAGAAAACACTTGAACGGGTAGCCGGTGAGGGAGTCGACCTTGAGATCAATTTCTGGCAACGGGTAACAATCTTTGGGACAAGCCTTGTTAAGATCCTTGAAGTCTATGCACATTCTCCAAGAGTTGTCCGGCTTTCGAACCATGACCGGGTTTGCAACCCAGGATTGATATTTGACTTCTCGGAGAATGCCGGCTAATACAAGCTTTTCAACTTCTTGGCATGCAGCCAAGCTTCTTTCAGGTTCTAAACTTCGCTTCTTTTGGACAACAGGCTTGACATCGGGTGGTATTTTCAACTCATGTTCAGCAATGCTTCGAGGGATGCTTGTCATATCTTCCAGGCACCAAGCAAAGACATCGCTATAATGTGTCAACAACTTTTCAAGATATGAGAGAGTTTCTTGTGAAAGGCTTGGATTGACCCTTATCCTCTGCTAAGGGTACTTAGGGTTTATAACTAGCCTTTGCTTGTCTTCTTCACTTTTGAAACTTTCACCTTCAACCATGTAGGCCTCCTGAGTAGGTTGAAGGGTTGCTATTCCCCTCTCGGTAGGAAATTTGACAGTGCCATGGCCAACAGACACAGCCATATAGAATGCACACTGCCCCGACCTTCCAATGATCACATCATAGTTTGAAGGTATATTGATAACCACAAAGGTAAGTGGTTGGACTCTCTCCTTCTGACCTTCGCTGAAACGAACATCAAGGGTCAGTTGCCCTAAAGGCTTAAGGGGTATGTCGGCAATACCTTTTATGGAGGTCCAAGAGGGTTGAAGCCTTGAACGTTCTTCATGGCTCAAACAGTTGAAGAACTTTTCAGACATGATTTTGGTGGCAGCACCAGTGTCTATGTATGCTCTGCTTGTTTGTAATGTTACCACAGTAGCCTCAACCACAAGAGGGTTTGAAAGAGGGGTTTTCTCCGTTGGAGGGAAGCGAACACACTAAAGCTCCCAAGCTTCCAACCGTTGCCTTTTGTGCGGAACCTTTCCATCAAAATCCACCATATTGACTTCCTTGCCCTTTCCTTCGGCCATTTTGTCCCTCACCCCTTTCACCAGGTGAGCAAGTTCCCCGGACTTAATGGCTTCTTCGATCCTTTTCTTAAGCTGGAAGCAATCAATGGTGTGGTGCCCCTTTTCTTCATGAAATTCACAGTATTGTGTGGAATTTTCGTTCTTCCTGCTTTTGGGGAGAGGCCTAGGAGGCCGAAAGTTTTGCTTAACTTCTTCTGTTGCAAGGATTTCTTGAGGGGTTTTGGTAAGGGGTGTGAAACTTATGCCTTTCTCCCTGCTAGAAGGGTTCCGGCCTTCAGACCTTCGTTGCTCTAAACCCTTTTGGCGTCTGTCATAGGAGTTAAAGTTCCCTTTTTTTTCTAGTTGGGTTGTGGCCTCGCCAGCTGGATCCCCTTTTCCTTTGCTCTTTAATGTCTACTGCCTCCTCTCCCCGGATGTGGGCTTCAGCCCTTTCGAGAGCTTCTTCCAAGGTCTTGGGTAGGGATTTGTTGAAATCACTTGTGAGATATTTGGAGGTAATGGCGTTCATAAAACCGGCCACTCTCATTTTTTCATCTGCCCCTACATATGTTAGACCTTCCTTCTTGTATCTTTCTATGAACTCTCGGAGGCTTTCATCATCCCTTTGTTTTATCTGAAAGATTACTGTAGCGTCTTTTACGTGTCGCCTTTGCTGGGAGAAATTGGCCAGAAACCCTTTGCTGAGGTCATCGAAGCTTCGAACGCTTCGAGCAGGTAAATCATTGAACCATATTCTGGCTGATCCGACAAGGGTTTGCATGAACATTAAACAACATTCAGCATTTGACCATTTCTTAATTCTTGCAGCACCAGTAAAGATCTGAAGATGGTCTTCAGGATCTTCAGTCCCATCATATGTCTTAATGTGGGATGGCATCTTAATCTTCGTCTGAAAATCATAATCGGCTATTTGCTGTGAGAAGCATGAGAGGTTACTCGGCTTGTAAGGTTTGGCCAAATCTTCTTCAACCCTTACACCCGCGTTGTTGTTATTGTTGTTCCCTTGAGTGGCTAGCACCTGATTAATAAAGTGCTTCCACGGGAAGCTGGCCATCATCTGGGCCATCATCTAAGGCATAAGGTTAAAACCTCAAAGGCTTCCAGGTGCAAATGGGCAACTAACTCCCAGGGGAGTGGTCATCACAGCACTTCGTGCCAAGGGGAGTACGGACAGAGCTTGTTCCCATGAAGTTGTTGTTGAGGGTGGAAGACTCGTCATTAGGGACTGTAGGAGTTGGTCAAAGGTCAGCTCATGGCCCAAAGGAGCACCGTTTGTAGCTGGTTGGGACGAAAAGAGAGGATATGCTGTAGGATTCGGCCTTGCGGACAAGTATTGGTTAGGGTTTGGAGGAGGATTACTAGGACCAGCCTCATCCCTAGACACCAAAGTTTGGGAGTTTGCAAAAGGAGGGATAGGGGGTCCAGGAGAAAGTGTTGGGACCAGCTTCATAGTCTAAACGAATCCTCACTCCCTTGTCCCTTTCCCTACTCACATATTGGTTGAGGAGAGTCCTCAACTCAAGGAAATTGTTGGCGACCCCCTCAGGAGTAAGTTCAACATGTGATGGGGTGCCAGAGACACCAACATTAGGGGAAGGGACCCCAGATCTGGATGGAGTTGGAGTATTGAAAGTGAGAAACTCGGGAGTGCTTCCCGGTGTCGAGAAAAAAGTTGGTATAGCCACATGAGTTTGGCTAGTACCTGGGGTAGATGTGTTTGGAACCTGATTCACTTCTCCCGGGGATCCACTTTCTAACATGGTAGTTTTAAGAGAATGAAGCTACACTACTAGGTCTTTTGAAGAGAAATAGCGGCGTAGCCCCACGGTGGGCGCCAACTTGTTGATGCAACAAATAATAAACCAAGGATAGTAGCTGAGTTGGTTAGGCAAAAAAGTTGAAGGGCTCAACTTTGCCTAACTCAGGTCATGGGGTCCCCCCATATTTGCAAGACGTGGAGAGAGGTTCACTAGTATAATTTTGTTGTTTTCTCGAGATCCTCTGCTGAAGTATGTTCAGTTTCGGATATATGAACAAAAGGAATGTGTGTGTTGAATGTGAAAGAAAGTGACTTGCGCAAAACAAGTACTCGAGAAGAATGACCAGAGATTTCAGGAATCAGAGCTGGTCCTAGAATGTTTTTCACACTTAATGAAGTGTCCCATTTATAGGGAAAGCATTGGCCCAAAGAGGAAGCTGTTGACTAGTGAATCTGCTTGCAGTGGGGGATTTACCCTTTTTGGGATGTAAGCCTTTTGACCTGCGGGTAAAAGACTAAGCTCTGTGAGCTCGTGCTACTTTTGCGGCTGGAGAGTTTGGTGAAGCAATCAGAGATGTGACTGCCTACTGTTCACGTACTATTTTATCTAGTCTCCCGGATTTCCAACCTTCGAACCTTTTAACCTTTTGAGCATTCATGTATTTAAGTTATTTTATTTGGTCTTGGGCTACCCCCGTCATCAGCCACCTAGGCTCCACATGATCATCATCTCCACATCATCACTACTCCCCATATGTGGGGTGTGGTTCCCCTTCATTCCCCTTTCCCCTTCCATTTTTTTTAATTTTTTTAATACATAAATTAACATAAAGTTTTCATTAATTAAAATTACAATTAAATAGACCTAAAAAAACATAATTTAAATAAACGAAACTTAAAAAATAACTAAAGCCCGCTTCCACTTCCTCCGAGCCATTTCCTTGCAATCTTGTCTTTCATTCTCGATATCACCGCAAGGTCTCTTTCAACTTTCAGGTAAGGTTTCGGTGTCGGTTGTCATTATTCGGAACTCTTCGGTTTCTCGATTTTGAAGATCAAATTCGAGTCGCCTCTTGTCTAACTGTAGTCTCTCCCTTGAAAGTCCCACGTCTACTTCTTTTTCTCTTTCTTTCTTTTTGTAGCGTTCCTCTTGCACTCCCATAAAATGATCAAATTTTTGTAGAATTGTATCAAGTTTAGATACATCACCCGAGCTCATTGTCTTCAAACCCGAAGCCTTCGCACGGTCCTTTTTAGCATGATCCCTTCCCGTTGGTCGTATCAATTCAGGAGTAGGACCTTCATCTTCGAACTCGGGTTCATCGTTTATATCAATAGCACAACGTGCATCGGAACCACCCGCACTATAACTACCCAATGCACTTGTTTTAGATCTTTTCGCTTCCGCTGCCTCATTAGGCACCACCTTCCATTTCTCACAATTTCTCAAGATTTCATACGGCTTTTGATAATGCCACGGTCCATGTTTACCCTTGACGTATTTTTTAATACTCGCCGCCAAACAATATGCATCACTTTCCCCACTTGGACGATTGTTCCATTCGTTTTGAAATATGCCCGCAAAGATACCAATTTTTGCGTTCATTTCCCTCCATTTTGAACTAACAAAATGGACAAATCGATACGGTTCGTGTTGCATCAATTTAAAGAGTTCTTTACAAACTTGGTTGTAAAAGCCTTCACGTTTTCGATTATTTGCTACACATTAAAACTTAAAATTATAATCAACGTTTATGAATGAAATATAAATTATTAACTTTTATACTTTTTAAGAAAATCAAAATAAAGTATACCTAATATCGGGTCGGTCGAAGCTTTAACCCACGCTCGTGCAAGTGCTTCCAAATCATCCATCCGGTGTCCAAGGAATGCCCTCCGCCTTCCCGGTTGCCTTTTCTTGAGTTTCTTTAGCTCGTTTTTTCCCTTTTTTACCCTTGTCATTTGTGGTTGCGTTTCGGGTATAACATCATCATTTACGACTAAAGAAACGTAGTCATGCTCGGTTGCGGGTTGACTCGACGTTGAGGCGGTGGCATTTGCATTTGCATTTGCATTTGTTGTTGTTGATGTTGGTATTGAAGTTGCCAAGCATTTGGATTTTGGCTAAAATCACCAAACGAAAGTGGATCCATCGGTGTCGTGGGGTACACATGTCACACCCCGATCGCGTAAAACAACAAACCGCGACGGAATCGTTGGGGAGTGTCGTAACAGAATCATTGTTTCACAACACATGGAAATTGAAATTTTGTTTTATTAAAATAAAAGAGGTTACAATGTCTTAAAAACAAAGAAACATAACATAATTAACTAGTTTTGCATCTTTTATTGTCACTAAGGCCCAAGTGTAACTTGATCAATCCTATGCATCAGTTCCTGAAAATACATGTGAAAATAGGTACGTCAGCATAAAAATGCCTGTGAGACACATAGGTTTTATTAAAATAAGATTCATGACTTGTAAGTTTAAAGAAAATGTTTAACAAAAGTTAGTCATGAACCTTGTAAATGTTTTCTTTTATAAATCATACAAAAAGTGATAAGAAATCAGATGATATAAAAGAAAGATGCATAGATAAATAAATAACCAAGTAAAAATGAGTTTGTATAAAATATGTTGTTTGTAAAACAACGTTTATGTGAAAATATGTTATCCGTGTAAAATGTATTAGGTCTAGACTGAAATGGTTTAAATAACGCTACGATATTTAATATCATAAAAGCACTTATATATAGGAAGTACCAGCGGCGTATCCACCATGCTTTTATCATATTACACACGCCTCGTTATTTAAATCACTTACCCAAACAAACCACCAAAATGTCTTGTTTAAACCAATGTCAAAATGTTTATGTGTAAACAATGTCTATTGTCAAATGTAAAACATGTAATATGTAATCAAATGTTATGTATGGCAAGTGAAATGTGTCAACTAAAATCATAGGTAAAATGCACAAAATAATGTATTGAATTAAATCATAGTTTAAATCAAAGTTATGTTTTGTAAAATAAATGCATGCTTTACTGATACAAATACTTATGTGGAATTGTTAAACGCGTACATTCAAGCCTTGCGACTGTGGCGACAAACCCTTAAACAAATTAAAGGTTTATCTAAATTATGTATATTGGATTCAGTCATTCCTTCCACCCAAACAAACCTAGGATTTCAGGAACGGGAGTTGTCAATTCCTATGGTACCACTACTTACTACCAAACGGCATGGCCAATGTTAATGAACGTACTTTTGTCCCGTTAAACAAACCAAATGTCATACCAAATGTAAGCATGTTATGTGAAAACAATGTACTAAGTATGCAAATATGAACATACATAGCATAAATATGATGTAAATCAATGTACATATGCTGAAATGAACACATGAAACAAATGTGTTTATGAAATCAATGTACTAGCATGTTAATAAAACATACATAGCAAAAACATGGATGAAATCATGTACTATACATGTACTATATGAACATAGCAAGCATGTGATATAAAAACATGAAAAGCACGAAAGTAACAAGTAGGCACATGTGTTTCACCCCAAAATATTTGAAAATAGTAAAAGAGGGGTCTATGTACTCACTTGAGGATGCTTAGAAGTCTTGAATAACAACCAAGCAAAGCTAGAGGGATCACGGAATCAAACGGCACCCAATATAGGTAACTATGTTAATAAACCGGACCTACATCGGAAGATCGGATAGAATGAGGTTTCATAAACCAAATGAGTATAGGAACTCATGTAATATGGTTTAACAAAGCCTACATTCTAAATTGAAACCTATCCAAAGTGCTTACGACCCATTACGGCCCGTTTAGGTAGCTTACGCTACTTTAACGCGTCGTTCGCGTAAAACGCGTTCGGACCGTCTAACTAGTCCTATGACAAGTATTATATGCCTTAACATGTCTAATAATGTTACCTAATCAGCTTAGATGTAAAAATTTAGGTTACATATGCTTAAAATGAATTTATGCGTAAAAAGGGCATTTTGGTCATTTTCCCAAGGCATATAAATTACCTATCATACAACTAACTAAACGATGTGACCATAAGGTATAACCTCGGAAGGTTATTCCCTATACAACTATGGTCACAAAACATGTTTGGTCGGATCCAAATGATCGACCAAACGGGTCAGGTTCGAAAGTCTAAGCGGTTGTTTAGACCGCTTATCTTACGACCCTATATAAGCATTAAACTAAAAAATGACGAGTTAAACATGTTAAAACATGTTTAACGAAGTTAGAAAACAAGTTTGATATCAAACAATGGGTTTTGATACCCAAGAATAGTTTGGTTGCAAAATACGCATGAATACGCATTTTGACCGAAACTATGACTCGTCACTATACCTAATCAACGTGGTAATCAGTAGGTATAGTTACAAGGGACTATGACCATCGTGATTACGCTCACGTTGCAAAGTTAAAACGAACTTCGTGTTTACCGTTGACTGGTCAAACACTGTTTGACTTTTACGCTTAAAAACGCATAAAAGTATGAAAGAAACTTACAAAGGGTCCAAGCAAGGAAGGATTTGATCTAGAATACTCAGGTATGAAGCCAAGGCTTCAACTTAGAGCTTAAATCAGATCAAATGTGGGGAGAGAAATGAAACAAGGTGGGTATTTATAGATTTCTCAAAACCATTAGGATCGTTTCTTGAAATCCGAGCTTCAATCTTGGCCCTCCATGTGTGCCCACTGATTTTACAAACCTATGGGTGTCCAAAACCAGTCCATAGAGTGAAGGAAACCATGTGCAAAACAAAGGTGAAGGGGTAAGGTCCCAAAAACCTCATAAAAAGGATTCAAGACCATACCACAAACTGGCCTTTCAACGTTTTAACCTTGCGCGGCCGCGCATTGGTCTTACAAAAGGGAGAAAGTAATCAATAATTTATAGTCGCGCGCCCAAAGGAAAGCATAAATCCTTGCGCCTTCTTCCATTAGCAAAGGATTAAAATCCTAAGATCAATACTTCCGCCCAAATATCCAAACTTGGATATCATTTTACCCAGACTTGGGATTTATTCATCTGTGTCCACACAGTAAGGTGTCACACTAGATTACAGCAGTAATCCTCTAGAAAGAATATGATCGTGCACCACCCAGACGGCTATAACCGTCTGGACACGTGTCATTACCACAAGCATCCCTGAAATCACAACAAAAGCATGCAATTGGAGAATGATCTCCACTTAATCACTTTCCACGTGGCAATCCCCCAGCCATAGATCAAACCACGATCCGTATGCATTCACATCGGATCGAGACAACTTGACGTTGGATCAAAAAACTTGACGGAAGAAGATATAACCGCTACGGCGTTAGCATCTTCCGTCATCTTTTCAATAACAGGTTTTCCCTCCCAAACTCCCGGTTATAAATACGAGAACTGTTCAGGTATAAACTCAGATCACACTCACTTCTCAAATACTTTCTCTTCTCCATTACCAATACTTATTCTCACACCGGAGTCGGGTCAAGGAGAGAACCCTCTTCTCAGTTTTTCTAGTTTCTACCTCGTTTCGATTCAGTTCATTCCATTTTTCTGTTTTTGCACATGGCAGAAAATTCGTCATCTCACCGGCAACCTGGTCCTCGACCAAACGTCGGAAACAATTTACCAGTAGAAGGGATTATAGAAGAGGCCTCAGACGATAATGAGGTTCAATCTAATCGAGCAAATGATCCTGTTACTCCAGGAATGTTACCAGCAAATCCCGCTCAATCAATTTTACCACCAGGAGAAACTCCGATATCATGGTATGTCCGGTCCCAAGGGGCATTAAACGCAGTGTACACACAGTTGTGTGCTCAAACTGCTCCCGTGACCCAATCACGAAGGCCGGGATCTAGAGCTCATGCTTCCCAGCGAGAAGAATCAACTTATGATGATACAGGCAGTTACCAGAGACAACACCATGGTGAACCACACCCTCGTCGAAGGCAATCGGTTCATGATAGGTTGGGTTCCCAATGGGACACTCACACTGATGAATCCGATCAAACATATCGTTTGAGTGCAAACACTAGCATATTCAATAGACTGCAGCCAAACTATAACAAATACAGGCCTCGAGCGGTTTATAACCCTGAGGCAGAGCATAATTATGACTTAGTTTACCGCCCTGCAGAAGCAGCGGAAAACTTGAAGTTCATACTGGAGATAGCTCTGGCTCCATTGGAGAGGGCAAAATTACCATCTAACGTTGGGAAATTCAATGGGTTAACTGACCCCGATGATCATCTGAGAGTATTCACCAGCGCAGGGTTGGTTGGCGGTTGGACTCTTCCGCTATGGTGTCATTTGTTTGTACAAACATTAACCAGCCCAGCGCGAATCTGGTTTGATAACCTACCGACGGGACAAATCGAGTCGTGGAAAGATCTGCGTAAAAAGTTTTTAACACACTTCAGCCAACAAAGGCGTTCCATGCGTGATACATCCGACGTCATGAACATCTGGCGCCGCGATAACGAGAATCTGGAGGATTTTATCACCAGATACAATAAAGAAGTGTTGGAGATTGGCGGTGTTAACGAACAACTAATCCGTGCTCAGTTTAAGTACGCGGTTAGATGTGACGACATGGTCAAGGTATTATCTGGAACAGAGGGCCTTCCCAAGAGTTGGGAAAAGATAATGGCGGCGGCCAAGGTTTATGCGCAGACTGAGAAAAACCTTACTACAAACAGGCCACCACCACCACACAACAGGCCCGCAGACTTAAGCGCAACCGGTGAGAGAAGGTTCAAAAAATCCTGGCGCGAGTCATCAGGAAGTCGTTCCTCTGAAGATGCCCGCACAACAATCAACAAGCTCTCTGCACAAAGAGAAAACAAGCACGAAAATAGGGAGAGGCAGTGGACTCCCCTAACAAAGACCCCGGCGGAGGTTCTGAGTACTGAGGACTACCAGTTCAAACCTCCGATTCCGATGAAGAGTAAACGTGGTCAAGATCCGGCGCAATACTGCGAATATCATAAAGACAACGGGCACACCACGAATAACTGCATATCTCTGCGCACGGAAATAGAGAAAGCCCTCAAAAATGGAGAACTTACGCATTTACTCCAGAATATGCGCAAGGAGATTAAGCAGATTACCCGGGGAGAAGAAAGCTCAAGCAAACGGGCCAAAACTTAAAGGAATCTATAGGTTTTCCGCAGAAAATACATGACTTATCAAATACGGCGGAACTATCAGGGAGTAAGTTAAGTTCCATTTAATTATCAAAAAAAAAAACTTTGTAATGCCTCTTAGCTTTATCCATGAATAAAATTACAAAGTTTCTATTATTTTTGTGTTTACAAAGTGCATGCAATTTCTTTTTAGTAAGCGCAAAAACATTATGGTAGTATAAAACAAGCTCCATGCGCGGTCAGTGATCACGTCACAAACGACCATAAACTCACACATGAGCTTCATACCAACTTCATTCGCCTTACTCAAGTAAAAGCAATTGTACTCATGCAAAATATTGTAAAGTCATTTAACAAAACAAATAGAAACATACTATTTTCAGCGTACAAATACGCCCTAAAGAGCTTCAAACACAGCAGTGTTTCGAATTCTTGCGCAACAACGCACTGACAAAACAAGGATCTACATCCCACAAAAAACAAATTGTTCAAAACAATTTCATCCTACTCTAAATCTTCACCCTCATCCGGAAAGATTTCTTTGAGTTGCGCCACGTGATCATCCGATTGCAGCGCCACATTTATCAACTCCATAACTGGAAGTTGCAAATTATTAAACTCCGTCTTCATGGAAGCAAGCGCAGCGGCAGTATTTACGCCAAAGGTAGCAGACTTGCTATCATCCCAGTTAACCTTCAGCGCGCTATTCACATGTTGGGAACATTCCGCGTAACCTTGCGCGTACCCATCTCGCCGTGCAGCAACCATTAAATTAGCAACAGTTTTATCCAGTTCTTCAGAGTTTAACACAGATTCAGCAACCTATGAAATCAAGCGAAAATAAGCATCAAAAAAGATTTCGCAACAAAAAAGGGAAAAGGAACTTACATAAGCAATCCCGCGATCCTCCAACCAGGCCATATCATTCTTTAAAGGCTCAAGCTCGCTTTCCGCTGCAACCCGCGCCGTTTCTGAATTTTCCAGTTTCTCTTCAACCTCAGTCAAACGGCGGGAGGTTTCAGTATTTTCGGAATGCGCAAGCTCTAGATCCTTCTTCAGTTGTTCCTGGTCAGAAACCAAAGCAGTAAGTTCCTCTAATTCTTTATCTCTAACGGCAAGAGTGGCTAAAGCTTGTACCTCCCGTTGCTCACTTCGTTCCCTATGAGAACGCGCCTCCACCAGTACAGCTTCCATATCCGCTTTTTCTTTCTTCAATCTTTCTACCTCCGCATCTTGGTTCTTCAGATTTTCAAATTCAGCCTTGAGGTTATTTATAATATTGCGAAGGTTTGCTTTCTCAGCATTATCCTTCTCACAAATTCTCCTCCAATTTTTGCGTTCCTCAGATAGAAGCGCAGCTTCAGCTTTTCTTTTCCAACCAGCAACAGACCATTCCTCAGTCTTGCGCTCAGCTTCAAACTTAGCTTGCTCAGTCTCTAATTTAGCCTTCAACTGAGCCACATGTTTTTCATCTTTAGCAAACTTCCTTTGCGATGCTACAAAAGATGCCCGCTCTTTATGCATGCTATACCACTCACGCACTATACGGTGAGTAGTAGAAACATGAGAAGCAGTTTCTGCAAGATAAGACTGATAGGTCTGTTCATAAGGCTGATTTTCCTGAAATTTAATCTCGCCAGGCGGAAGTATCCCCTGCAACCAATCTTGGCATACACGCCAATCCGAGAAGGTATCACCTTTTTTCACATTCCAAACAGGGACATGAGGATCAGAAGCATCTTTCTCCGTATAAATCCGGTAATAATATTCTCCCAGAGTTTCTTCTGGACGAATTGGAGACTGTTTATCAACACCAGCAGATGAACCTGTCTCCTCAGTTGTGACCTTCTCAGTATGCTCAGGTATAGCTTCAGAAGGTCTAGGGGGCGAAGATTGAACCTTTTCAGCAGTTTCCTTTTTTCCCAAATCTTGAACAACAGTTTATGGGGTCGATGGATTATCAACATCATTTACCATGCCCGGTTCAACAACCTTTTCAGCATCAACACCAACAGGCTTCTCAGCCTCAACAGATTTCTCAACACCTTCCCCAGCAACCTCTGAAGACTCTAACGGGTCTGCAACAGCAGCGCGCTTAGGAGTAGGGGAAAGTTCTTTATTAACCACAGATGGTATCTCTATAGGAACAGGGGAAACAGGAACTTCTGGACAAATAAAAGTTGTAAGAACTCCATCCGCTTAAAGAAAGCAAGGGAAAACAACACTTACCAAGAACAGACTCTGAAACAAACGCATCAAGGTTTCCCTTTCTGGTAATTTTCTTCCTCTGCACTTTCTTGGGAGGTTGATCCTCCGCATCAGTATCAGCTTGCTTTCTTTTACCAACCTTCCTATGAACCAAATGATCGGGACTAGAATTCAGATCGATAGGCTCATTCGGGTTAGAAGGGGGAATGTCGGCAGAATCCTTTGGTTCAGGCTTCGGTTCCCGCATAATCACTACAGGAGTAAGACCCTCCAAAGAGTCAGAACCACCACATAATCACACCTGGAGACAGAAGAACGGCGCGTACCTTTCTTCTCTCCAACATTTCTTGCCTTCAAAGGTTGAATTCTAACAGTCTCACTTCTCTTCGGCACGGAAGTGGAAGTAGTTGCGCGTTTTTTCTTTTCAGGGCCTACGCCCAAATTCAACAATTCACCTACAAAAGCGCAAGGCAAAAAAATTACTCAAAGCAAAAAAGAAAGGAAAAACAGATATAAACTCACCAGCACCAGCAGCCGGTTGAACAGATAGGTCCGCGTCCCGCGGAAGAACAAAATTTCTCACAATACGGTGATACCAGAGCTCCTCTTCAGGCTTCTTCTTGATAGTACCCATTCTTCCGCCTTCCCTCTTGAAGGCAACGACATATAGAGAAACAACTACATTTGAAGAAAGAACAGGTAAAAAAAATGTGGGAAAGAGAAAAAGCCCCAAACTTACTATGACCATCCTCCGTGTATACGGGTTTGTCATCACTCTCCATCTTCCAATTTAAACTCATGCCGGCTCCGACAAGAGCTTTCTCCGGCAACGCAATATTGGGCACATCCTTCAAATCCTGGTACCAGTTTCCATCAACTGGAGTCTGAAGGGTTTCGATCGGAATATCTTCTTTCCCTCTAAGAACCATCCTCACAGGAATTACTCCAGCTTTGATAAAAAAGAATTTTTGCTTCCAATCATGAAAAGATTTTGGGGGTTGATGTAAAATCTTCTTTGCAGAAGCCCTCTGAACGAATGAATAAAATCCTTGGGTACAATGCATCTGATAAAAAACCCTAAATCGGGAAACGGTTGGCTCCACATGCATCGTCCGACATACAAATTCGAAATGTCGAACCCTAACCATACCAATAGGGTGAAGTTGGGAGATGTGCAGATTGTAAAATCCAAGAATTTCAAGGAAAAATCTGGTAACAGGCAAACGAAAGTTACCGTCACAGAAAAAATCCCAAAAGAGGGTAATATACCTGGCCGGAGCATCTGCTGCCGTTTGACCCTCTTCAGGATACAAAGCACCCCAGTTCTCCGGAAATTTGAGATTCTGAATCAGACCTTCAAAGGATGCTCTAGGCCACTTCAACGGTGGAAGTTCAGTCGACATCTCTTCAACAAGATCTTCTTGATGTTCTCCGATTGACATAAGAGGATGAATGACGGAATTTTTTCTTCTTAGAAAAAAAAGGGGGGGGATGACAAGCTCTTCAACAAAACAATGATTAAACAGAGAAGGTTACCCAAACGTTATATATACTTATAGCATCGGTAACCGTCACAGCGACTGTTCCGGGTATCACAGTTCCCCAAGCAGCAGAAAAAAGAAATGTCAGAACACACACGCGTTTACACGCGCGCGTGTAAGACACGGACAGTAAAAAACAACTGACAATGACAGGTTGTCAAATCAATTTACTACACCAGTCTCGTTGAAAGTCAAAGATTTTCCATAAAAAATCTTTACAAAAAATTCAATCTTCTCACAGAAGATTTCTTATTTTTTCGTGCCTAAAAACATTTCCCTCTCTTAAGTCCAGTGCTCCACTTATTTGCATAAGTACAACACTAGACTGGGGGGACTTGAAGGGGTAAGGTCCCAAAAACCTCATAAAAAGGATTCAAGACCATACCACAAACTGGCCTTTCAACCTTTTAACCTTGCGCGGCCGCGCATTGGTCTTACAAAAGGGAGAAAGTAATCAATAATTTATAGTCGCGCGCCCAAAGGAAAGCATAAATCCTTGTGCCTTCTTCCATTAGCAAAGGATTAAAATCCTGAGATCAATACTTCCGCCCAAATATCCAAACTTGGATATCATTTTACCCAGACTTGGGATTTATTCATCTGTGTCCACACAGTAAGGTGTCACACTAGATTACAGCAGTAATCCTCTAGAAAGAATATGATCGTGCACCACCCAGACGGTTATAACCGTCTGGACACGTGTCATTACCACAAGCATCCCTGAAATCACAACAAAAGCATGCAATTGGAGAATGATCTCCACTTAATCACTTTCCACGTGGCAATCCCCCAGCCATAGATCAAACCACGATCCGTGTGCATTCACATCGGATCGAGACAACTTGACGTTAGATCAATAAACTTAACGGAAGAAGATATAACCGCTACGGCGTTAGCATCTTCCGTCATCTTTTCAATAACAGGTTTTCCCTCCCAATCTCCCGGTTATAAATACGAGAACTGTTCAGGTATAAACTCAGATCACACTCACTTCTCAAATACTTTCTCTTCTCTATTACCAATACTTATTCTCACACCGGAGTCGGGTCAAGGAGAGAACCCTCTTCTCCCCTTGGCGAGGCTAACGGTGCTCTTTTTTGCAGAATCACCGGAGAAGAAGTTCGGCAGCAACTCAATCAACCGAGAGAGAGCTAACCCTTTTATGCGGATTCAAACCCCCTAGATATTTCGGTTCCGACCATTTATCTAGTGTTTCTTCAAAAGGAATAGCTGGGTTTCAAAGAAAATGTTTTTTGCTGAACTAGGGAGGGCTTACGGACCGTAAGCAACTCCATACGGTCCGTAAGTACCTTGGTTGCTGGCAGGAAGTTTGCAAAATTGGCAGAACAGGCCCCTGTGACTCCAAACTTGATTTTTGATGCGTTTTGGCACTTCTAACACCCGTCAAACCCATTTTTAAGCTCCATAAGGATGTTAAATCATGGAGAACTTGAAATATGCTCAGAAATGTTACGGATGTCGGTTCGTTTGGCTGTACGGTTGCGTTGTTCGGTTAATTACGACGGAAATCGTAACAGACGCGAAAACGATCCAAATTGCGAAACGAATGAAGTTTTAGCATTCCAATCACTAAAATAAAATATTTTAATGATTAAAAAAATTTTTGGATGTTCGGAGATGTTCAGAACGTAAAATATGCGCGACAATGCAAACTTATGCACTTTTTGACGCTTTTAGTCCCTGATTGACCAAAAAGTTTATTTTAGCATACCGAACCTCTCAAAGCCTATTTCTAAGCTATGTAAAGGATATTTAGGGTATGTTTAACTTATGATCAAGTTCCGGAATGTTCGTTACAGTACGAATCGGCATACTTTCGCAGTTTGTCGAAATTAGTCCCTGTAAGCGAATAAACTTGATTTCGACACACCAAACCCTCCAAAACTTATTTCTAAGTTATGTAAAGGTTATTTAAGGTATGTTAAGCCCATGTCACTGTTCCGGAGTGTTTTTCGCGTTAAACTGATTATGTTTACGCATCAGTTCGCGTATAACTTTCCAGAAAGCGATTTAGAGCTCGAAATCGAACGAGAATTGATATGTGCAGATTATACACATATTTATACAAATCCCAAGTATGAAACACAATATTTTATTGATTTAGTATTTGTTTGATGGTCGTAGAGACGCAGATGTCACAACACAACTAGAGGTTGAGTGGAAGGAGTAGCGGGTGTGTTCGAAAAGAAAGGACGCGGGGTTGATCGGCTCGGATCCATGAGTTTTTTTGGTTGAATGGGTGTAAATATGTTTAGAGAATTGTAGGATTTTGGTTGAAAAATTGGTTTAGGTTCCTTTAAATAGAAAATAAATATAAAGTTTTTTTTTATTTTGAAATTGAACCGTTGGGTTTTAACGGTAAAAAAAGGCAACAATTCTCCTCGGGACGATCGGGAGAAATTCACCGAATGCGCCGAAGATAGATACCGAAGGGGGGGGGGCGATGTTCCCGATCGAGGAGGTGGTCCACCTCACCCTCCCGATACACACCCCTCAGTCTTATATGATTTTTGTTTTGTTTCTCAAAAGCATGTTAACTTGTTAAAGTTAGTGTAATTTATTCTCCTTCAGAGACTTAATCGAAGTTCATGAGCATTTGGGGTCTGAACAGGCAGAAGAAAGAGATTATGAAGGGCCTCATCAGGATTGGATGCTGGAGCATTTGGAAAACAAGGAATGAGGCAAGGTTTAAAAATAAATCGGTTAAATTAGATGACATTATCAGTGAAGTTAAAAAGTTAGGTTTTTTGTGGTATTCGTCTAGATCTAAAAGATCGACCATCTCTTGGGCAGATTGGTGTAAATTTGTAAATTTGGAATGTTGTTGTTGTTGGTTGCCTCGGTTTGAGGCAGCGTGTGTTCTAATGAAGTTCACCTTTCAAAAAAAAAAAAAAACAAAACAAAACTTGAACCTCTTCCTAACTGTAATATATAAATGGTAAATAAATTTCTATAATCTGATTAATTGATTATATAATTTAAAGATATAAAGTAGCATAGAACAAAACTTTGAGCACTAAAATTTTAATTAAAATAGACACTTCGTAAAATAAAGTAAGAAAAATTAAAATTTACAAAAACTAACCATCTACCCATTCCGAATTCTGAATATATATATATATATATATATATATAGGGAGCCACTAAAATAGGAACCACCTCCAGTTGTAAGAACCGCGAGAACCACTCTCAGCCAATCAGGAAAAGGGGTAATTTGGTCATTTACTCTTAAATGTCTAATCTATTCTCTCTCTATTTAATGTCACTGACATTACTCTCTCTTCTCTCATTTAATTTGGCCATCTCTCACTGACATTACTCTCTCCTCTCTCATTTACTCTCTCCTCTATCATCTCCATTCACGTTCAAGATCTGGTTAAAAATATGGTGGTTGGCCGATGATGATGATGACCAGTACCCCACACCCCCGGTCCTCCGATGATGATGGTGTTTCCGGCGAAAACCACCAGCCAAACACTCCTCCCATCCGCCTCTACAGTAATCGCCGGCCACCCCCACCAGCCGTCGATGATGATGATGATGATGGTCTATTAAACTGTTGCCGATTTATTGTTTTTTTCTAGATCTAGGGTTTGGTTACGGCATGCGATTGGTGATTTTGTTCGATGACGGCTGGTCACCCACACCACGTTTCTCCGGCGACGCTGCAAAGTCTGATGCGATGGTGGGTCTGACATCAAACAAATTCTTTGAAATAAAGATATGTAACGGTGGAAAAATGTTGCCTTTATGATGATAGTAATCTTTAGTGGGTGGGTCTTTTGTATGAGGAAAATACCCCTGGTCAAAGGGCGCACATGGATTTTGACCATCGTGGGTTCCATACCTCCATTGGTAAAATCAGTGTATGGAATTGTTTTAACCATTGTGTTATACAAAAGGGTGTTTAAAAAAGATTATTATTTTCCAACAGCCTACCCTTGTATAATTTTTGCCTTAAATCCTCAGCCACCAATTTTGTGGTATTTGATGGCTGCTGGAGATGGGTGACCGGTGGTTTTGTGGGGAGAATGTGGTGGGGCAGGTGGTGTGTTCGGAAGCCGGTGGTGGGGAGACGGTGCTGGTGGTCATCGGTTCAAGGTGTTCATTGTTTTGTTTGCTGTTCATTGTTCTGTTTGGTGTTCATCTCCGGTGGTGCCAGCGGAGGCGGAGGTGACTTTTTATCACCGATGATGCCCCAATGAACTGAGGTTAGTGGTTGATTTTTCTGAATTAATGATTTTTGCGGTTGTTTGTTTGAATATGGTGCTTTTTTTATAGGTTTTAAACAGTGATATGGTTGTTGGTGCTTTTTTATCTTAATCTGGATATTTGTTTTGATTCTGAGTTTAGTATGTTGGGGTTTTTGATCTGTGGGTTTTGATTTGTGATATTTAAATCTGTGGGTGTTGATACGATCGATGGGGTGGCGATGATGTAAAAAAAAAGAAAAAAAAACAATGTAGATTTTGATGACGATGGCGCGGCAAGGACGGCGGAGGGTAGGGTTTTTGATCCTGCAACCCCACTTTTTGCAGCCTCTTGATTATCGGATAATCTGAGCCAAACCCCTTTTTTCGAGATACCCCCTTTGTTTTTGATGTTTGTTGGGTTTTTTTTTTTTTTTGAGGCGTCGATGATAATAGCAATCTATCTGAGACACCTACCGAGTAGCGATTTTCTGGGTGCGTTCGTTTTTACGTAAACGTAAAAACGTAAAAGGTTTAACGTGAAACGTAAAAGGTTTAACGTGAAACGTAAAAGGTTTAACGTGAAACGTAAAAGGTTTAACGTGAAACGTAAAACGTAAAAAGTTTTACGTAAAACCCGTAAAAATGTAAAAAGTTTTACGTAAAAATTTTTTTGTAAAAAAAAAAATTAAACCGTAAACTTTTTAACGTAAACCGTAAACTTTTTTAACCTAAAACGTGAAGCGTAAAACATTAAAAGTTGTACGTAAAATGTAAAACGTAAAAAGTTTAACGTAAACTTTTAAATGTAAAATGTAAACTTTTTAACGTAAAACGTAAAAACGTTAAACGTAAAATGTAAAAAGTTTTACGTAAAACGTTAAAAGGTTTACGCAACACGTAAAATTTTTTTTGGCGGTCGTAAAACGTAAAACGTAAAAATTTTTACGTAAAACGTAAAAAGTTTTACCTAAAACGCAAAAACGCAAAAGTTTACGTAAAACGTAAAAACTGTTACGTAAAAAAACGGCGTTGAAAAAACGGCTTTAATAAACGGCGCGTAAAAAACGGCGTTAAAAAATTGGCGTGTAAAAATCGGCGTTAAAAACAGGCGTAAAAAACGGTGTTAAATAATTGGCGCGTAAAAAACGGCGTTAAAAAATTGGCGCGCAAAAAACGGCGTTAAAAAGTTGGCGCGTAAAAACTGGGCGTTGAAAAAACGGCGTTAAAAAACGGCGCGTAAAACAACGTCGTTAAAAAATTGGCGCGTAAAAAATAACGACGCTTGAAAAAACCCGGCGTAAAAATAACGTAAAAAAACGGCGCGTAAAACGTAAATAACGTTAACGAAAAAACCGGGCGTAAAAAAAAGGGCTCTTCAAAACGTTTTTTTTAAACAAATCTTAAAAAACAATATAATATAAATTAGATTTCAAAAAAATGTTTAACAAAAAAAAAATCTGTTTCTAATTAAAAATTAATTAAGTCAAAAATTAATTAATGAATAAGACAAAAAGTGTAATTAAAAATTAATATACATAAAAAGACAAAAAAAACAAATTTACTTATATACCCTTTAACAATAAAATATTAAAAACATAATAAGACAAAAAGATTTTAATATTAATTTTAACTACTTTTGATCTTATCCATCCATATTCTTGATCTAATGGCCTAAAAGTGGTTCTCATGGTTTTTACAACTGAAGGTAGTTTTCATTTTAGCGGTCCCATATATATATAAAGGGGAGGTTCATTTGAGAAGAAAAATTAGTTGAAAAGAAAAAGAACAAAGTGTACGATTGTAAAATATGAAGTAGTTATCCTTTCATCTCATTTATTAGGGGAATTAGCCTGTAATAATCTCATCTAGACCTTATTGGCCATTAATAATCCCACCTCAGAATATTCCCCCCACCAGTCCCACCTTTCACCTATTTTTCCTACAATGGTCCTCCGTTAAAAAAACATAACGGAGTTAAGCTTTTTTCCAAATTACAAACAGATTTTTAGGGCTTTTGATCAGAACAATGATACGAGTCCATTGGTGTAAAACTTACTTCGAAATGGTGCTCCAAGTGACTTGATTTTGATTAATTGGAAATTTAAACACCCGAAATGAAGCGTCGTTTTCATCAGTTGGAGCACTGTTTCGAGGCAAGTTCTACATCATTGTTCTCGTATCGTCGTTCTAATCAAAAGCCCTAAAAAATCTATTTGTAATTTGGAAAAAAAGCTTAACTCCGTTAAGTTTTTTTAACGGGGGACCATTGTAAGAAAAATAGGTGAAAGGTGGGACTGGTGAGGGGAATATTCTGAGGTGGGATTATTAATGGCCAATAAGGTCTAGGTGAGATTATTACAGATCAATTTCCCCATTTATTACAATAATTAAGCAATTAATTACTCATAAAGACTTTTATTCTCTACACTAATTTTCATTGCCTACACACATAAAAAGTTATCCTACACGTTTTGAAAATTATCTTACACATACTTAAATTTATCCTACACAACTCGTAATTTATCCTACACACCTTGTAATTTGTCCTACACTCTAATTTAACTTTTTTAAATTTTTGAAAAAATATATATATTTTGAAAATAAGTTACAAATTTAATGTAGTTAGTTATTAAAAAGAAAGACTAGATATTAATGATCTATGTAACTTTACAAATATACTCTCACATTGAAATTAAATGCAAATATTAAATGAAGTAAAATGAAACATTCTTATTGGTTGAAACTTATTCTTTTTTCTTCTTACAAAAAGTTTATTCTCATTTGAACCTTCCAATATATATATATATATATATATATATATATATATATATATATATATATATATATATATATATATATATAGGGGAAAGTTCATTTGAGAAGAAATTTAATATGAAAAGAAAAAGAAGAAAGGACATATTAGTAAAAAACTATTTCATTTATAACTCATATCATTAATTTTTCCCTCTTTAATTAATTAGTCAACTAATCATTAATTATCCTACATATAATGTACAAAACCTACACATATCAAAATTTTCCTACATATACACTACACAGTATAGAATTTTATCCTACACAGTCGAAATTTATCCTACACACACCGAAATATCCTACACAACTCGTAATTTATCCTACACAACTAGTAATTTATTGTACACTTTAAATTAAGTTGTTTTTTAATTTGGAAAAGGTATATATATTTTAAAAAGGGGTTACAAATTTAATTTAGTTTGTTATTAAAGGGGAAGAATACAAATTAATGATTTATGTAAGTTTACCAGTATACCCTTATATTAAAATTAAATGCAAATATTAAATGAAGTAAAATGAATCATTCTTATTGGTTGAAACTTCTTCTTTTTTCTTCTTACAAAAAAATTCATCTTATTTGAACCTTCCACTATATATAGTGGAGAGTTCAAATGAGAAGAAATTTTTTGTAAGAAGAAAAAAGAAGAGATTTCAACCAATAAGAATGCTTTATTTTACTTCATTTAATATAAGTATTTAATGTTACAACAAAGGTACATTGGTAAATATACATATTTCATTAATTTGTAGTCTTCCTCTTTAATAACTAACTACATTAATTTTTTTGTAACTTATCTTCAATATGTATATTTTTTTCAAAAAAATGAAATAAAATAATTTAAAGTGTAGGATAAATTACGAGTTGTGTAAGATACATTACGAGTTGTGTAGGATAAATTTTAAGGTGTAGACTTTTGATGTGTGTAGGCAAAAATAAGTTAGTGTAGAGGATACTAGTCTTTATGATTAATTAATTAGTAAAAAATGATAATAAATGAGATAAGTGAAAAACTAGTTAATGTTTTACAAAATTACCCTTTATTCTTTTTCTTCTCAATTAAATTATCTTCTCAAATGAACCTTCCCCTATATGTAGAATATCATTCATACCTTATTTTCAAGCTGTCTTTATTAAGGATAAACAATGTTAAAAACCCCATAATTGTGCATATATATACTTCGGGAAACAAATTATCAATTTGGAAAAAAAAAAAATCAATTTCAAAACCTCCTTGCAAAGTCGGTAGGACTTTGCGAAGTTGAAATGTGTGAAATGGGACAAAGATACTGCAAATTTGCAATGACCACCCATTTTCGATACATGTAATACAAGTTCACAAGGGGTAAAATATAACGACAAAGGGTAGTGTTTTTTATCAAATTAATATCGTACGGTGAGACAAAAGTTGTCTTCTTCCTTTTTGGTGAGCACAAAATCGATTTTGTAACGGAAACCAAATCAACCGACGTAACCGTTATACACAAACCATACAAAAAGCCAACGGTTTGGTTTTATGTTTATTTGAAAACCAGACCAAACCGAATAATAGAAAATACCAAAAAGGCATAATTTTACGGTTTGGTGTCAATTATAGACAATTTAGGTTTTTAAAAACCGTTTTGTGCACACCTATTGACTCATATATTAAAACTACTTTGCAAGTAAAAAAACAACTATGTAGTTATGTTTAGTGGCGGACACAGAAATTAGTTTCTAGAGGTGCGAACGAGGGGTTCAACCAAATTTTCAAGGGTATGATCGGGGTATTAGCCTATAAAATACACTGATTTTTTTGTAAGGGGACGTCCAACCACCCAACCCATAACTTGGGTACGCCCCTGGTTATGTCTATGACAATTTTATTAAAAAAAAATACACCTAAAGATGAAAATACATTAATATTCTTAAAAGAAAAAAAATACTATTATTTTCAAAAGAAAAAAAAATACTATTGTATCAATATTAAAAAAAAAAAAAACAAAGTTCGTGTAAATACTAAATGGTTTTGTCAATTACAGTTAGGTTTGTTTTAGACTTTTAGGCAATCTGATATATATAAACCTTGATCAGTTACGTGGATAGTTAATAAAGTCATTTAATGTACGAACGAGTCTAATGTGATATTTTAAATACATAATTAATACGTTAACTCTATATTTTAATCACAACTCTATATTTTAACCATAAATATAAAGTTGTATTTCACACCCGTTTCTTATTGCCGAATACTTTTTTTTAACAGTGAATTTATTTTTGAGTGACTCAATGTCTAGGGATGTAAACGAGCCGGGCCGAGTCTGAGCTCGACCAGGCTCGAGCTCGGCTCGTTAGGTTTTTATGAAGCTTGAGCTCGAGCTCGGCTCGGTTCGAGCCTACTTCTTTGAGCTCGAGCTCGGCTCGCGAGTAAAACCCAAAGCTCGAGTTCGGCTCGACTCGGCTCGAACTATTTTGAGAACAACCTTAAACGAGCTAAAAGCTCGGCTCGAGCTCACTTCAACATCGCTTAAACGAGCCAAAGCTCGGCTCTAGCTCGGCTTATCAATGTTATCATCATTATTAATATAATGTAGGGAATATTTCACAGAATAGTAACAAAGTTTTAAAAGTGTTCTAATTAGGTCACTGGTGTTGTTTTTGTCCCAATTAGATAACTTAACATTCAAATATAGCCATGTCTTTTTTTCCATGTGTCAAGAAAAAAATGGAGTATAAGATGCTGGGGTCGAATTATTTTAATATATGAAATTATATTTATTAAAAATAAAAACCATAATTACATAAAAAATTAAAAAAAAACAAGTTACAATCCACGTCATCACTCAACGTTAGCATCAAATAAAAGAGAAAAACGAAACAAAAATCCATATCACCACGGTTACCTATGAAATGGATGAAAAAACCCTTAATTTTAATAAAGAACGAATATTGAGTGACCTGATTGAAACACTTTTGAAACTTGAGTGACCTAATTGGAACACTTTTAAAACTTGGTTACTAATGAAACAACCCTAAAAGTAAAATTTTGTATGGGCTCGTTTAGGCTCGCGAGCCTAAACAAGCTTTGTATTTCAGGCTCGAGCTCGGGCTCGATAACAAAACGAGCTCTATTTCAGGCTCGAGCTCGGGCTTGGGCTCGTTAAGGCTCGGCTCGTTCGAGCTTTTAACCGAGCCGATCACGAGTAGCTCTCGAGCCTCTGAGCTTGTTTACACCCCTATCAATGTCACACCGTTTAAACGGCGGCCCTACTCAAGATCTGCCCAGACTATGTTGTTTTAACCGGGTTTACGTTGGGTTTGTCAGACTTGGTTACGGCGTTCCACCGAAAACTGTACTGCCTCCACACGAGATGCCTCGCTGAAGTAACAGCCGGATGAAAACATAGTTGCGGCTCAGGATCGAACCCCCCTCGGTGGGTTTGTCACTATCCTTGTCCGATATCTACCAATATGACACAAGTGAGAATTGAACTTAAATCTCTATTAAAAAACTCAAGTCTTCTACCAAAAGGCCACAAATGAAAGATTATTGCCGAATACTGGTTACTGAATATTGAAGTTTATGCTTGCTTGCCAAATGACGTATTTCATTTCTTCCTTGAAGACAAAAAAAATATATATTTAATTTCCTTTTCAATCATTGAATACAACAAAATTTTAATTGACTGTGAAAAGGTCATGTCCGCGAAACAGTGTGTGTCACGTATACATATATGTGTTTGTATTTATTGGAAAATATATATTTAATTTCCTTTTCAATCACACCTTAAATGCTTTATTACTCGATTTTTACAATTTTATGAGATGCTACCTGTTAACCTTGTCGGTCTAGTCAATTTCTTGCCCACAAAATTCTCATCCAACACATTATACTAAAGACATTTGTTCTCAATCAGAAACCAAACCAACTTTTCTCACATGCTTATAAAATCTTATAGATGTTATAAGATCATTTTGCTAAAACTCTTTTTTTCAAAATTAATAAAATCATTTTGCTAAAACTCTTTTCAAAAACCAAAGTTTTCACAAAAATTCTTGAAATACAACTTTTCGTATTTTAATACGAAATATTTAAATGAAGCAAACTCGCTGTTTTCAAAAATCTTTTCAGACACCGCTGAATGCACAATTCCAAATTTCAAACACGTGGGCAAGGAGACTTCTTAGGAACCGATAATCTCCTACATACGTAAATCCCCTATACCGTTTGAAACAAAAATAGCATTTCCTTTTCTTTTCTTTTCAAAACACATCTCGCATAACCAATAGATACTTTATATTCTTTTGACATTCATAAACTTGATTCTCCACTCCCGTCAAACTCAATCTATTTTGATTCAATAAACGCAATGATTTACTCAAACAACTATATATCATCGTACACATTTTAGTCAATATTTCACGACAATCTCACACGTATCATTCGTTTTTACATACTCAAAATTTCTTGATCATTTTATATGCTTAAATTCTATGTGTTTCAATTTATACTATATACGCAATCATTATCATGAATACTTATACTTATGTTCGTACTCATACTCATACATTCACACCTATACGTGAGCATAACCCGAGTGGTTCTCTTACGTTTGTCACATACATACTTAAACTTAATCATGCTTACATACCAAATTTTCATACGCTACCACACGCGCACATTCTCACTTTTAATGTTACTATATACCCTGACTCATACACTACTAGTACAAACTATGCGGATCATGCAACGACCAATATAATCGTGGGTGCATACGGGATTATAGTGGTAGGCACATGAAAACCATAGGGTGTTCTACTGTGTATGGTAAGACACAGAACGCAACATGACACCGAAAAACGAAACGGACGTAATATGTTTAGAACATGGTGGATACGCCGTTGGTACTTCCTATATATAAGTGTTTTTACCATATTACAAAACTTTCAAAAAACGTGCCATGAGAAATTTGGTGTTTTCCCAGACCTTATTTAAACGCAATCACACAAACTTTAGCAACTCACAAACGCACTGCTAAACACGTGATATCCGATTATCCACGACGAAACCTCATCCTCAACGCCTCATACTCGCTCTATATCCAATAAACAAACCATTCCCACCTTGCATTCATATATCAAATCATTCGATCACTCTCCTACCCCGATTATTTTCAACTATTCTTTCGACATTATATCAACAACTTATTTACAATAAATCGGTCTAAACGTTCAATCCCTAAAATACCTTTTTACTTTTAAAACTATCTTCCATTCTTTATTTATGCACAAACATACTTAGTCGGCACGTACCACCCAAACTTTTTCATAAATACCTAACCTTCCCGTTTCTCACCAATAAACAATTTTCTACAAACATGTGATCTTACTGATACTCCTTAAAACCGATAAAACTTTCTTACAACCTACGATACGGGCCACACTTTTCATCAAAATATATACCACTTTATACGAAACTTTTCTTATTAGGTAACATACTTTCAAAATACTTCTCTCATCGACTTATTTGAACTTAGTCAAACTCACTTTGCCTACACACATGCACGTTTTTACTCACACTTACGATGGGTGACTCAAATCACCTTAGTCAAATAAACTACTTTTACAAACCTATCATTTTCGTTCCTCAAAATTTCATACATTTTTCACACACTTCAAACTTCAAAATCTCGATTTTTAGTCAACCATTTTAGCCAAAATGTTTTTCCAAAGTCTTCCTCTTGAATAAATTTTGGGACGAAATTTCCTAAAGGAGGGGAAACTGTAACGCCTCTCTTTTTAGAACTTTCCTTATTTAGAAGTTTGTCTTGCATTCTATTTATGGAAACTCATATTCTCTTGTAATCGTATTTCATTTCCAATTATTGTGATCCAAGGCTTTGATCGTAATAAAACTTGGTCATCTTACATAAATTATACATTTATTTTACGTACTTGTCCTACATTCAATTTATATACATGTTTGATACACATTCGTTTTACGCTCAAATTCGTACTTATCTTACGTACAAACAATTGTAAATACGTGTTTTAATACTATTTATACATGTAATGCTTGTACATGCATTCACGATACTCAATCTGTGCTTTCACACATGTTTTATACTTAATTTTATGCCAAATACACAAGTTATAGCTTAAAATAATAAGAATATCAAAGTTTAGGGGCCAAAATGCAATAAATCAAACTTGGTGCTAATAAGGTGGGGTTTCACGGGGTGCGATACCCTAAGCCATGTCTATCGCTGCCCATGAAAACCCTTAATCCACATAATGTTGTTTTTAGCTACGGGGTTAGTCCATTTTCACTCATATCTCCTACCTAACTTCATTTAAAATACTCTTAACTCCTAACCCTAATCACCCACTATAAATACAACACTTCTAACACTCATTTTCACTCTCCAAACTCCACAATCATTCTCAAATCCTTTCAAGAACATCCAAATTTCTGATTTTGGGCAGAAAACTTTCAAGTCTTCAAAGTGAGTTCTAGCTCACTTCTTCACTCATTCTTCCTTGTTTCTTCTTCTATCTTACTTAGGTAACCTCTAGGAAGGTTTTCACAAGTTTGCCATGGCAAATTAAGGTGAAACCTCACCATATTTGAGGTCGAAAGTGAGATTTATTTTCTGTTTTTGTTCATGTTTATATAACTTCAATTTCTTTGCTAAAACTTAGTGAAATCTTGTACCCACCAAGCTCACAACTTAGCCTATAGTTGTGAGTTTGTGTTGAGGTGATTTCCATCAAGTTATGAGTTCAAAACTCTTTACTTTAAAGTTCATACATGTTATAATCCAAGTGTTGAAAACAATCACAATTCACCATCTTCCATATGGTTGAACTTGTGACTTGTCAAAGTGTGAACCGTGAGAGCTTTGGCTTTCCAACCTAGTTCCACTACCTCACTTTGTGAACCTTTTGTATGAACACTTAAGTAGCTTCCTAGTATCAAAGTAACATAACCCCGCCTAGCCTCCGACACTTAGTTAACTATTTCCATGTCGTGGTGGTTCACCCGGGTTAGGATTTACTTGGCTACTTGAGCATGTATTAGTTAGTTTTTATTTCTTGTTATTCATGACCCTCCGAATCATCCTTGTGATGATTTGTGTAGTGGTGAATCATACAAAGAGGTTAAACCTCCATGATTGACTTACATGAAAATCTATGAAACTTATGATGGACTTAGCTTAGGATTAATATTATAACTATATAAACATATATATAAATATGAACATGGCTGAATTTATGATGATAACCGAGTCATGGTTATTCGTCACAAACTTAGGTTACTTTATCTACGAATCTAAGTCTGTCGTTGATGATTCTAATCGGCAAACTAGGACACATGAAATCACATACAACTTAGCATCAAAAACGAGTACTTAGACTAGATATACTTTTATGCATAACCTACTTTTGTACTCAAATTCTAAATCTCGAATCTAATTACTCTATAAACACCGTATAACCTTACCTTCGATTCCCCATTCTCAAATAACTCGTCACCCATGGATAATCGAAAAGCTTTTGCAAAACTGTGAGTATACTCGACGCCCTTTTTATAGGCCTGTAAACGAACCGAACGAACACGAACATAGGCATGTTTATGTTCGTTCATTTAACTTTAACTGAACCCGAACACGAACACGAACATATAATCGGACATATTTTTTTGTTCGTGTTTGTTCATTAAGAAATCGGGTATGTTCGTGTTTGTTTAATGCCTAAATAAACAGTTCACGAACATAGACGAACACAAACGAACATAAACAAAAAAAAATAACTGAACATATTTGAATAAACATAAACAAAAATAAATTACACATGATTGAACAAACATAAACGAACACAAATGAACGTAAGTGAACAAATATAAACAAATACAATTTAACATTAGTGAACACAAACTAACAAGTGTAATATATTATAGTTCATACGAAAACACATCTAAATTAGGGTTCATAAATATTAAAATTATGTATTTTTTAATATAAATATTAAGTAAGTGATCAGTTAAGATTTAAGAAAAATTTTAAATTTCATTTTTATTACTAGAAAACTCATTTACTAATTAGTTATATTTATATAAGTAGTCAGCAAACCTAATATTTATATAAATATAACTATTTATGTATTTACTAAAATTTAAACGAACATAAACTAATGTAAATAAACGAACGTTCACGAACATAAATGAACGAACACAAGGTGTGTTCATGTTCGTTCATTTAATTAAAAGAACAGAAATTTTTGTTCATGTTCGTTCGTTTATTAAATAAACGAACATAAACGAACTTCCCGCCAAACAAGTTCATGAACAGTTCATGAACGTTCGGTTCGTTTACAGGCCTACCTTTTTACCGTTTTTACACTTTTATACAACACACCCTCAACATACATACTTTTATGCAATCATAAAAGCAATCCAATCCATACATGCTAATACAGTAATACGTTATACTTATTCGTTATTCTAGGTTTATTCTTTTTGTAATAACTTGTCATTTGTACGAGCATACCCTTAACATGTATAACGCTATATGAGTAACGCACCACCCGTGTTCGTGAAGTCATGTTAAGTTATTCATTCATACTTGCGTAAACTTTGGGTTGACTTGTTTATTCACATGCCAGTTTATACGTTAATCTTGATAACTAAGTTTGCTATGTGGATGATGCACAGAACTTAGTAGGATGCCTAGAAACGCACCAAATTTAAATTCGTGTTTATTGGTTTAGTCATTCGATAAATTGTAATTTGTTCGTTTCAAACTTGTTGTATTTCAATTTCAAACCAATGTACTTGTTATTAGCAATGAAATGAAATTTATTATTAAATATTTGTCACAATTTAGTGTCATGAAGGCTCGAGCAATCTCGTTCGTCTCACTCTGATGTTTCCGCCATCGGTTGGGGTGTGACATAGGGGGACTGTATGCCTTCGGTGTAACGCTCCGCGTTTTCATAACTTTCCTGATTTAGAAATCACGTCTTAAAAATCTATTTTTAGAAGCTTGACTCTTTCAAAATTATAATCCGTTGTATCGTCGAAAATCTTCTATCTTTATTTGAATTTGAATTCATTATAAATATGGTTAGTTATTCATTGTTTAACTAATTAAATTCATTAATTTTTACAATTTAAAAAGTTTATTTTTATAATAATCTAGTTAGTTTCGTTAGATATTAAAGTTAGTAAACTAACTTAGTTAGTTTAAATTATAAAGCTTGTTTTTTTTAACAACATAACATGAGTTTAATTAAAACCAAGGGGTGTTTGGATAATTTGCTGAAACTTTAAACTTACAAGGACTAAATGTGCCTATTGCTGAAAGTTGGTGCTTCAAAACAAAAAAGATTTTTAACTCAAAAAAAAAATGTTGTTGACCACAGGGATCGAACCCGGGTCATTATCCTCAACACACACGCGAACAACCAGCTAGGCTGGGTCTTTACATCAAACAAACCCACCCATTTAATTCTTTTAAGCCCTCGTTCAAGTCAATCCACTTAGTAAACCTAAGTTTATAAACCAGGTTATAACACAGTTCCTTCACCTTTCAAAACCCTACACCAGTACATAAGCAGCCGCACCCCCTGCTCCCTCTCGCTCCTCTGACGACCGTCGCTGATTCCGGCCGGTTCTACGATGGTGGGTTGTCCGACAGGCACCAAAACCCTTCCCCCCTCTCTTCTTCTTAAACCACACGCTTCTCCACCATCGTTCGATGAACCACCGGCCACCACCATTTCGGTGGTGGCGTATGGCGGCGAGACAGGAACCGAGAGAGAGACGCAGAGAGAGAGAGAGAGAGAGAGATGCAGAAAGAGAAAAGAAGACGGTAGTGCCGTCATCTGCGACGGCGGTGATGGTGGCGCAACAACTGTACCGGCGGAGGTGGTGTTTGTGCACAACAAGTTCGTTTATTTCTGAGCCCGCTTTGATTCGGGTTGTACTTTACTCAAAACCCGATTCAACCCATCTGTTTTGTATTTCGGTAGTCACGGTCTCAAGTTTGGACTCCGGTTTGTTCCTGCTCCGACTACAGTGACGGTGATGGGTATTTTTGGTTCAGGTTTCCTGAACGGTTCAGTTCAGTTGGTTCGGGTCACGTCAGTTTCGGTTCCGGCTCGGGTCTCAGTTCAAGATCTGGACTGTATTTTGTTCGGGTTCAGTTAGCCGGTCGTGGTTCGGTTAACCCAGTCAACTCAGCGGGTTGACTGGTCAACACGGGTCTAAGGCAGTCAGCGACTTCTGTTCAGTTCAGTTTCGTTCCGGTCAAACATGGTCAACAGCAGCTTTTGTTCGGTTCGGTTCGAGTCAAACGGTCAAGCCCGGTCAACTAACGGGTCAACGGCTCATTCTAGATTCGGTACAATTTAAACAACGCTAAATTTTATTATTTTATATATGTATATATTACTTCAACGTCGAACCGATACATTTATTTATTTATCCACTTTCGGCACATCTTGCGTATATAGTTTACATCGTTGATTAAAACGTTGAACTTTGAACATATAAATCGACAACATGTCTTGTCGGGTCATCCGGTTAAAAACGAAACACCAATAAAAGTGTCGAAATGTAAATTTTATTGTTTTGTATTAATTAATATTTTATTTACGGGATCGAACTTTGAATAGCTTGTATTTATAAATTGTGCTTATTGTTGAATTTTGGCAAAAACATTGACAACTTGTATTGTCGGGATCGTCCAAAAACAGAGGAAACTCTGCCCGTTTTTCGTAAAATTCAGTATAACGAAATGCGTTAATTTTATAAGTCGAAACCTATTGAATTCGTTTAATTTTAATAAAATAAATACAAATATATAGTTATTTGACATCATTTCATCCATTCTCTTGATAAGACTCGATTTATAATTTTTACATATAACTATATAACTATATAGGAATGTATACATCTTTATATTAACTAGGCATACTTTAAATTCCAACTCTTATCCTTCATCGTGTTTCCGTTACTCATGCACCATCGCTTGCCCATATAGGGTGACCTCGATGTTCCATCCTCCAGATCCCTTTCACTCGTCAATAATCGGATAATCGGAAGAATTTGCAATATTGTGAGTATACTCGTATTTCCCCCTTTTTTACTTTTACCACTTTTGGGGTGTAACATGTTTATCTATCAACAAACTTACACATGAACATTTTGCTTAAACACATGAACATTCCTATAACATGCTTGTATACGTGATGGCTTGATACTTTAAACTTGGATTTATCTTATGTGTTGAATTTATCATTAACTTCGTACGAGCCAAACCGTGACATATGTAGCGCTATAGGATTAACGACCCGCCTCTTTATCTTCGGTAATGTCATGAGCATATTGCGTTTCCTTGGTTTGATATGTTAGACACATACCATATTTAAATGTTTATCTTGAATCACATGCTTGCTATGAGGAATTGTTTAAAACTTATCTTTTACTATGTATGTATCAAACTTGTATACTCGCCTTTGCTTTTGCATTGAATTGTATTTTAAACATGTTACAGGTTGATGATGACGATGCTATGAAAAGAAGTAGCGTTGATGCCTAGATACACATATAGACGTTAGGTTTAATATGTCGTATCAATTTTGCTTATGTTATCATGTATTTCTTTTGAAGTTGTTGTTACTTGAGTTTATGTAATGTTGACAATTGAAAGTTATGAAATGAAATGGGAATTATTTAATTATCGTCACAAATAGTGTTATGATGTCTCGAGCAATCTTCACACTTCGTCTCATCCCGATGTTTCCGCCATTGGTTGGGGTGTGACATTCGGTATTAGGTTCGGGAGGGTGTGGTTCCAACCCCTTCTCGGCCCGCATACATTCTTCCGTGGCCAGAGATTATTCACAACTCCTACTGTTGTAGAACGGTCACATGATTGTTAAAAATTAGAGTGTTGGCAATTATTATTTTTTTTTTCTATAAAGCTCTTTCAAATCACTATTTATATATTAATTTGAGCTAAACGCACGTCAAAAAATATTAAGAACCAAAGAAAAAAATTTATAAAATTGGTATATATAAATATAAACACATCACTTGTTAGACCATCTGTAGTGGTAAGGTATATGATTTGGTTTTTCATTGACACGTGTCATTCACATCATCTTAACCAAACAATTTGGTAAAAACTAAAAAGGTGTAGTGGTGAGCATATGTACCACTTGGTTTAGACTAAAAATGGGGATTGGATAGTACACTAGCCTAATGACTAGTTTCCTTGATTCGTACAACAGCATCTCGTGGCCTCAACAGCGAGCACTAGCCAAATTTGTAATCCACGAGTAGTTGGATGGTGTGTTGCTCGTGGTGGCCTCATGGTCCACCAAACCACGGGCCACTAGAGATGGTCTTAAATAACATATATATCTAAAATTAAACTATAAAAACTACGATATAACATTAAAACGTTATATGGATAGGGTCATAGGATAGTAGGGGCGGACTCAGGTTCATGGCTGGGTGGGTGGATGCACCATTTGAAAAATATGCAGTGTATTTCTTAGACAAAAAAATCGAATACACCTTTTAAAAATATAATTAAACCCCTTATCTCTACTTCTAGAAAATAATTTATTAGTCCACTTTAGTAAAATTTAAAATTTAATTTGAAGACGTAGAGTATTAATTAGAGTGAGATTTTGGGTGGGTCGATGCATCAATCTCAAAAGTAATGGCGACGCCGTCGTTTCATTAAGCGGGTGATGCATGAACACATCACATGCATGTGATGGTCATGGATAGAGATGTTACCTTATTTTGATAAACAACCATTCTTTCTTTCCTTATAGTTATATCACCTTTTCCTAATTATGTAACGTTTTGGTTACATATATTTTTTAAATATAGTATTTTAAATCAACCTATTTAATTAAAATAATATATATATTTTTATCTTGAACATATATTTTTACGTATGGTATCTTGATTACTATTGTTTTGAAAATGGTATAAAAACTCTGATTTCATATTTGTTTTTTTTTTTTTTTTATTTTATGGATCTTTTGCTATACGTCATTTTTGATTGTGCAATTATTCTATAGTACTTTGTAGGGGACGCCTCCTCCGGAAACCCTTACGGGTAAATCGGGAACATTGTCCCTATGCTTCGGGTTCGGCATTAGAAAGAATGTTGGTTCACAAAAAAAAATGGTTTTACCCGATGAAAAATGATTATTTTGTGTTGAAACATTCATTTGGCTACCGCAACCAATGCAGGTACTTCTGCGTAACAAAGAGCCTAGGGCCGACGGGCTCCGGCGCCGGGCCAGCACACCGCCCACTAGGTCCGTCCCTGTCTTCTCCGGCAGCCCCTCGACGCCCAAGACGGGCCTACTCTTTCTTCTTTATACACACACGCACATACATACACATATATATTGAGGTCCATCTCTTTTAGGCTCATCTTCACACCCGCTTACGTGGATGCCTACGTGACGGACAATCCTTTGAGGACTATCCTCCTCCATATCCCATAGTCTTAAACGAGCCGACCTTTGCTCAAGCTCGTATCTACTCGTTTGCAAACTAAACCTATTTCAAACGAGCTTTTTCAAGCTTTTTCCAAATGACGAGCTATTTCTACCCTACTAAAGTTTCAACAAGATTTTGGACCAGGCCCAACAGGTTAGCCGAAGCCCAAATCCGCATACCTTTTGGCGAACTTATGAACTTGACGAAGAAGCACACAACAACAGCAATGGCGACTTCATCATCTGCTTCCTCCACAACTACTACTACTACTCCTCCTATGGCGGATCCCACTCAATCACTTCTTAAGCAGGTTCTCTCTCTTTCTCTAAATAATTCTGCGATGTAAATTTCATTTAAAAAATGTTAATCATAACGCTTTTATTTGATTTGCAAACAGGCAAGAAGCCACGAGGTTTCAATAGCCGAACTCTCTGCAATCTCCTCTTCACGGGTATCCTTTTCACATTTATTCTTAATATCTAGTACGTATTTTTCAATATTCGTTCAATTACATAATTTAATTTTGATTAATTTCAGATGAGAACCCTAATTTATGTATTTGGATTGTTTTACGCACTAATCGGTTTGTTTTTAACATTCTAATGAATTTGAACAATTTAAGTCAAATATTGACATTTTTTTAATCACTTTTCACAGATTTACTCGGTGGTTTCATATGAGCTAACTTTGAGCACCAAACATAGCGTAGATTTTTTTTTTTCGAATTTGTTATCTTTCGATGTACATGTGAATAGTGTTTTTGGTTATGATAGTAAAGTTAAGTTATGGTCTAGTCCCTGACCAGAATAATTGGTCATGAAATCGAATAGAACGAATGCCTTACAAGTTTAAAAACATTTGGTTCAGTTCAATAATATTGAGAATGTTATGCCTTTCTGTACAATAGTGGCTTGAAGTCTGAACTCATACTTTCTGTGATATTAGAAACTATGTTGTCAAAAGCGCACAAGGAGAGCTTTTAGGCACCAAAGTGCAGGGTAGCCGACCTTGTGTGCTACAACTATAAAGGCGAGGTTTCAGGCTCTAAGGTGCTGGCTCAGGCTCTGGGCTTTTCACAACATGGGTCAAAATAAGTCTATAGCTTCTTATGGATTAGGGTTGCCTAAAGATTTCCTTCAGTCTTTCTCGAGTCATATAAACACCAAGAATAACCAAAAGTTTTCAGTCTCCTGAAAGGACCCCTCGTGTCGAAATCATAATATTTAAGGAATCCTTTCTCTTAATCAGGGGCGCAGGATAGAAGGGGCCCCGGGGGGGGGGGGGGGGACTTTTCGCTTAGTAGTGTCCGGTATGTAGTTTTCGTATAGAATTTTTTACGTATATACTTTTTCGACCCCCCGATTTTAATTTTTTTTAGGTATATACATTTTCGACCCCCGGTCGGAAATCTCAAGCTTCGCCACTGGTCTTTATCATTCACAAAATTTAACTTATTCCCATATCCTGTTTTTTATTATTATTATTTTTTTTTGCTGTCCATATAAGTATACAGAAAGTTGACTTGTGTTTCTTGATCACAGACCGTTTATCAGAAAAATGGCAACATATTCTTTCGTACAAGTGTCCAACAGGCTACTGCATCTGAAAAGAGTAAAAACATCTCTTTTTGTAAGCATATGCTAATGCTTTTATAACTAATCTTGTTGCTAACAATGAATTGTTTTTTATGTTTGTTTCTGAGCCAGAACAACTTGATATGCTCAAAGCGAAGTTACAGAAACAGGATCTCGTTAAATGAAACTCGGTCCGCCATGTTAGTTTTTCATATGCAAAGACGTTGGATTCTTTTCAAAGTGCAAGTGTCCCAATCTCACAAACAGTGGCAATCTTGGTTAGTAAATATATGTCACCAAGTAAATTGTCCGACTTATCATAAGACGATGTGGCTTGATGATATTTCTCCAACGTATTAGATTTCGTTCAACTGATTTGTTCTTCTCTAATCTCTATCATGTCTTATGACACAATGTGTAAACAGAGTTTTCTACACAACAAACCATTACTCACTCCATACTCTTTTGAACCAACCTTCAAAGTTGAGTAAACCTGCAATTGTAAGGTGGAATATTCACTCATAAAATGGTAATTATATCGTTAATGTGACAGAAGGGTATGAGTTTATATCTTCCTAAAGCCACATTTCCGCTACTGAAGAAACACCAATCGTTAGTCTAATTAGTGTTATTTCCACCTGCAGTGGGCATACTATAAAATATTCAACCCGAACCATTCATAACACTTGCACAATTCATAGAGTTATGGCCTACACCACCGCAGCTATTGCGGGTAATACCAAACCTAGCGCCACTAAATTGACCAACACTGCTCATATGGGGATTTCAATATGTGTCCTATTTAAGAAAATCCAGAAGAAAGCTGGTGTTTGATGAAGCTTTTATCTTCTTCACTTTGACCATAGATGACTTGAAATTATATCGAGTCTAAAGTGCATTCTTTGTAAATCCTACTCATCTTGCTCTTCATGTCTTAAGTTGTACATGTGAAATTCTCGACTAGTATGGTTTTGTACTTCTAACCAGTGTTTTGTAAGCCGATTGCTCTACTTGTTCATTGCTCTACTTGTGTTTGAATGCCTACGTGCCCCACATGCTCAAGATTTTCTGTCTGTCGTACCTATTGAAGGCTTGGGGCAACACATGTCGGCTGTGGAATACCGTGCTATCCTTAGATACCGACTGATGATTCCTTTGTTCCCAGTTGACGAGCCATGTCCGGTATGCCGCAAAGCGTGTTTGGATTCTTTCGGCGAGCACGCGATCCACTGTAAAGAGCTACCAGGGTTTAAATATCGGCATGATTGGGTGAGAGATGTGTTATGTGATGTTCTTAAGCGGGCCGGAATCTCTGCCAAAAAGGAGGCCCCAGTAAATTTCCTGACTGACCCCTTAGAGGGGAGGTCCACTTTACGCCCGGCGGACATCCTTGTGTTTGGATGGGAAGGGGGGAAACACGCGTGTGTAGATCTAACTGGAGTCTCCCCCCTTGTCGGGCTCAAGGACAAGGGCTTTGTCGTAGGGCAAGCGGTGCTCAAGGCAGAGGCGAGCAAAGTGGCAAAACATGAGAAAGCCTGCTTGGAGAATCAACATGTGTTTGTCCCGTTTGCGTTTGATACCTTTGGTGGTCTCGCTCCTGACGCTGTGCGACTTTTGAATCGGGTTCAAAAAGTCGTTAATAGTAATTCTTCGTCGCTAAGGGTTTCAAACTTTGTATTTAGTAGAATTGGTTTTTCTATTCAAAAGGGGGTGGCGGCGCAACTTGTTGCCCGACTACCTGCCATTGCTTTGTAATTGCCCTTTTTCGTGTGGAATGATAACGGTGTAGTTTATTAAAATATACAAAATAATCGGTTAAAAATTTAAAAATATACAAAATTCTCATAATAAAATATGGTCTAACTTGCTCATCATTTTATCCAAACATATATTTAAGAGTGGTTATCGAGCCGGGGGTCTTACTAGAAGCAGCATCTCTATTCCTACGTGGTAGAGGTAAGGCTGTCTACATCTTACCCTCCTCAGACCCTACCTTAGCTTCGCTATTGGTGGGATTCACTGAGTATGATGATGATATATTTAAAAGTGGTTGTTGGGGGGTTTAAATTGTGGAAAATACTGTTTTATGTTTATGAATTATGGTTTAGTTATAAAATCAAGAGTAAACTGCTAAAATCATCCCTGAGGTTTGACTCAAATTGCTAGATTAGTCCAAAATCAACTTTTTTTGCTAAAACAGTCCCTGAGCCTAGTTTCTGTTGCTATTTCAGTCCAATAAATTAACACCGTTAGAACCTCCGTTAATGAATGGGTAAAACTGCTAAATTCGTCCCTGAGGTTTTATTCAAGTTGCTAGATCAGTCCAAAATCAAGTTTTTTGAATTTGTTAATTATAAACTTATTTAGGTATATAATTTTTCTAGACTTGCATTAATTTTTTGAATTTGTTAATTATAAACTTATGTAGATTATAAACTTATTTAGGTATATAATTTTTCTAGACTTGCATTAATTTTTTGAATTTGTTAATTATAAACTTATGTAGATTATAAACTTATTTAGGTATATAAATCATTAATATCACAAGATTATAAACTTATTTAAGGCGGGTCCAGTTATATTTATGTTCGTTGAATAAATCATTAATATCACAAGAGAAAAAAATGGTAAATGACAGGTTCTTAATGCATCAATACTTGTACCAAATGCATTATATATTTTCTTAAATGTCTTAAAATTTAAGATAAATTACAAGTCTACCCTAAATATATAATTTAAATTTGTGTTTAGTTATAAAAATATAAACAGAATGTAGCTCTTTTGGAGAGCGCAATTTTATTTGACCTGTCTTAAACACTGGTTTGACCCGGACCCTTTTTTACTCAAACCAAAATAATCCTTTTTATGAGACTTGTTCTGGCACGACATGTTGTCCGACCTCACCTGAATGATAAGTATTATTAAATAAAAACCACTTAATTAAGAAGAAAAAATGAATAAAAGAACTTTAAAATACAAATATTAAATTAAAATAATTGATAAATATTAAACATTAAATATTACGAATTAAATAAAAACAAATAAAAATTATGTTAATTTCTTAATATTTAAATTTACATATAATGTTTGTATTTTTCATAACAAAATATTGTTTAAATTAATTGTTGTCTTATTTAAATCCTTAAATAAATACTAAATATTTACATGGTAACAACAACAACAACAACAACAACAACAACTTCAAAATAAAATCAGTATTTAAGGCTGGCCGGTTAAATTACGCTCTTAAAAAAAGCTACATTTATATTTTTAAAACTGATTTTATTTAAATTAAATTAAGTATTATCTTATTTAAATACATAAGTATATAATTAGTAAACATTTAATGATAATAATAATAATAATAATCAAAATAACTAACAAATAATTTTTCAAAATAAGTAACAAAAGGCTTTTTTCTCTTGTGATATTAATGATTTCTATACCTGATGAAACAATGGTTAACCGGGCAGGGTTAACTCACTGGTCTCGTCAAGAAGGGTTAATCCCTTCCTCTCGAGGATCGCTGGCTGGATCACCGGTGGTTGATCTCCTGCACAAGGAAACAAGCCGTGACTCGTAACAAGGAGGATGGGGTGGGGGGTGCTCCTTGTTACCACTCTCCGGCGTGAGAATCAGTAGTTTGCTTGGGAAGCAAAGTAAGATAGTAGTAGTAGTGAGAGAGTTGTGAGAAGATACCTCAAACCTGGTTTGGGGTTGGTATTTATAGCCGAGGAGTGGAGGAGGATGATGATGGATGGACTGACGACGTGCTGCCCCTTTTCAGGTGTGTCAGGCTCGTCGGTTATGGAGGTTACGCCACGTCAGTCCATTGCTTACGTAGCTCTGACAGGTAACTGTCATTGGTGCCACTTGCATTGTGGTGTCAGTACCACTTGCTTGAGTACATAGGATGCGGTGCAAGCCGCATCGCTACGTGCGGTAACATCTGAAGTTACCGCGTCTCCTACTTGTGATCAAGGATTACGCGAGATGCGGTGCTAGCCGCATCGTCGTCTTGCCTGCATCCCTTGTCGTGACGAAAATGTCCGTATGGTGTGGTGTCAGCCGTACCACTACGTTCATCTCCTTCTATGCCTAAGGTAAGGCTTTCCTGTATTGATAGAAGTGTTCACTGGACGCGGCGCGATGCCGCGTCGCTGTGAATGCTTCCGTTTTCGTACACCAGATGTGATGCTATGTCGCATCACTCTACCGTTCTCCTGTTCCATGTAAGTCCTCCTTTGTTACTAGATAGATTGGATTCAACCCTTGTGTCGATGCGTTCCCGCATGGGCACAAGTGGGTTGTTAGCTAGTGGGGGTTTTGATAAGGGTAATGGTCACTCGCGGTCGATGCTGACGCGAGATCTGGGACCATACCCCTTCAAGTCCCCCCAGTCTAGTGTTGCTGCCACATACAAGGTGTATGTGGGAGGAGTACTGGACTATGGTGTTTGGAAGGTAGTTTGGAGTCTGGAGAAGATCCTAGACCATGTGTGGTCTTTTCTGTATGTAAATGGAGCTGGAGGTCCGGAAGGGTCATCTGACGCCTCTTCCGTATCGGTGAAGGAATCTCGTCTGGTGCGAGATTCTCAGCCGATTTATGTCACCAGGTGGTCTGCCACCTGTTGTTGTGCCGAATGTCTCTTGGAGACCTTGTTAGTAATGCTGCACAAACTTCGAACCAACCTCTGAGATGGTGTTTCGAAGGTATGTGGAGGTTTCCCATCCTTTAAAGGTGGGCTTTTTTTCATACCAATTGTTGAATTGGTGCACGAAGAAGAAAAGAAAACTTTTGGACCAATCTTTGAGATTGGGATCAAAAGTTGTTGATGCTTGCAAGTGCTTTGCTCGAGCTCTATGTTCAGCATCAAGTTATGAGACGACGATCCCCTTTTTTGTGGGGTTTTCGTGTTTATCGTCGTAGCTCTCTAGTAACCGCATGGTCTTTGCGGTTACCTCGTTGCGTCATTGTTGGCCATGTTTGGTCGAACAATGTATATTCATACTATGGGTAAATAAACATGGTCATAGGCAAGGGTATGCCCACCATTGTTTATTCTATGCGGCCCATAATCGGGTTAACAAAGTCATAAGCAGACTTGTTACCGCTGTTCGGACGCTTGTTGTTCGACGCGGGTTTATTTAGAGCGCTGTTCTGCGTTCGTTTTGGAGCCACTTACCTTCCCGCTCTAATACCGAGTTTGCTTTGTAGTAGCATTGTTCGGTGATGTGGAGTGAGCTTGGCTCTTCCGTAGCAACCACTCTGCGGAAGCTATGGTTATGTCCGTAGCTCCTCGTGAGTGTTTGCGGTTTTGTATTACCACATTTGCTCGAAGTGGGTGTGGGTCGGATGTAGCTCTTGAAGGTTCAGGAGACAGGGTTGCTGATGTGCGTTCGCGTGCATACCCTTCCTTCCTTTTGTTAAAGAAGATGTTCATATACCCTCTGCGGTTGTGAACCGGGCAGGAGGGATTTGAAGCTTGAAGAGAATGAAGGCAATGCAGTTCCCCTGTGTCTGAGATGCGGTTCAGTCCAACGGCCAACGCTGGTTCTGAGCATCTGACACACCTGAACGGGCTCGTGTGTGTCATGTCCGCATATTCCACGTGTGCTCGTGGGTCGTGCGGATAGGTATTATACCCCCTTATAGTGTAGAGATATATGTTTTTACCTATTTTTAGGGGTATGTTAAAAAACGACATGCGGTATGGGTTATGGTGCGGTATACCAGAGAAACCGCATGCCGCTTATAATTGGATAATGTAGTCGCTTTTTGTTGCATACGTGGCTGGACGCACGTGTGAGTTGGTGGAAGTTGGTGAGATCTTCCTGGCATGTGCTGAAATGAAAGGACGTTTGCACTGCCCGAGGCATTAAATGCACTGTAGCGAAGAGTGTAAACGTCTCTTGTGTCAGGCGCGTGGGCGGCCACGCGCGCGTGATAACCGTCAGCGGAAACGGCGCTCGACACGTGGTGTCCTATGATTCGCTCTTTTTGAACGTGATCATTTGTTTTCTCCCTCCGCATTAATTGCGATGGGTATATAAGGGGAAACCGTTCGTGGTTTCCCCTCACTTGTTCGAAAATTCAAAAAATTTGCCGTTTGAGAGAGAAACTGTTCTGTCTTCTCCGACTATTTTTTCTGAAATTCCGGTGAGGTTGCTGGTGTTTCCGTTCACCATCTTTTGTTTCTTTGGTATTCTTGATGGCTGAACCGTCTAATCCACACAATGTGGAGGGTGAAAACCCTGAACAGCCGGTAGTGGCTGAAGAAGAAGACGAGGTGGCTGCCGGTGTTGGTTTACCGGCGTTAAGGTGGACCAAGAAGTCTTTTGACAATCTTATGCTTACTGTCCAAATGCCCTCTGAATATGGGGCTCAATATCCATCGGAGGGTGATACTGGTGCCGACGCTCCGGCCGGTTATGTGACCATGTGGGCCGACTTTTTTGGTGACTGTAATCTCCGGTTACCGTTGACGGTGTTTGTCGTGGATGTCTTGGAGTGGTACAAGGTCCACATTTCTCAAGTGAGTCCGTTTTGGTATGATTCGGATTCGAAATTTTGAGTTCACCTTCCGTGCTCTTGGTATAGAGCCTACCGTCGGAGATTTCCGACGGTTCTATCAGATGACAGTGTCCATGGGGTTCTTTTCTTTCCGTCAACGAGACGGTACCCCCAAGCTGATGACTCCCCCCAAGGGGATGACGATGTGGAAGAAGAAATTCTTCTACATCAAAGCTGCTGCCATTGTTGCAGATATGACGTTTCGGAACGTGACCGAGACGATCATCGCGGAGACCATTGCGGTCCCTAGCTCGAAGTCAGTGGAATGGTTTCCTCAGTTGCAGACCATTGAGACCGTGAAGCTGACCAATACGCAACTATGGCTGTTGCGTATGATGCTGAGGAGGAGCAAAAACTCGAAACCCGTGGTGCGGGAGAAGAGCGGTGGTACGTACTTTTTATCTGTTTACGTTCCTTATTTTTGTGTGCGTTACTGATATTTGTGTTTGCTATCCGAAAATGCTCCTGCATGGAGGATGTTTGCCCCGGATTTCCTGGGTACGGTTGAGACCGTGGTTTGTGCGGATGGTGAAGAGGATCACAATACTATCATCCGTAGCAACTTCCGGGTGCCTACTGAGGCTGCACTGGCAGTTGAGTTGCCGTCAGGCAAAGGTATAATATCCAAGCTTTGTCACTTGTGTTGATAATGTTGGTTTATTGACGTATTGATTCCATGCAGGTGATCTTGGGGCCTTGGGGGACCCCGAAGCGAAGGGTGTACCAAAGAGGCAAACTGTGAAGGGCGTGCGTTTTCGCCAAAAGAAGATAAAGGAGGTCACTACTGTGCCTCATCTGGTGCCGCAGGCAGCAGGTATCTCTCATTCCTCTTTTCGTCGACACAAGGATTATGTGATAGTATCTGATACCCTTGAGGGTTTGGGTATAGCCGCGGAGTCACGTTCTGGTGCTGCGAAGAAGCAGGCAGAAGAGGCGGCTGCGGGAGGGACAGCTGCGGGCCCCCCTGTGATTGGTGAGAAGAGGAGGCCAGAGCAGAAAGCTGCTGGTGGTGTTGAAACCAAACGTCGGAGACTAGTAACCAAAAGGTCTGCTCCGACGCAGAAAAAACCTGCGGTTGTCGTTGGTAAGTGTAGGCTATCTAGTCTTAACTGTTGTGTAACTAGTTTTGATAGCTATTTGACTTTTTTTGCAGAGCCTCAAGATGAGGATTTTTCTATCTTTGATGCTCCGGAGTCCCCCCCGCGTGCCACGGGTGCGGGTGCAACGGAGGTGCCGTCAACACCTCCCGTCAAGGTGGTACCTGAGTCAACCGTGCAGAAGGAGGGTACCGCAGAGAATGCTGCGGCCCGGATATTTGATACTGTCGACTCGTCCAACAATCTGATCTCTCCCAATGAGGGAGACGATTTGAGTGTGCGGTTCACTGCTACTGGGAAGCAACATTCTGATGCTGGACCGCAAAAAACTGGCGCTGAAGCGCGACAGCATGATGCTGAGCCGCAGAAGTCTTCGGTTGATAAAGGTACCAGCTCGTCTGCCGGTGGTGCGGGGTATGACGGGCCTCCAATTCAGCCTGGGGAGTCTGAATTGGAGTATTACTACCGCACTTATTCCCCGGGTCGCAGTATGGTGTATCACCGACCCCCCTGGACTGTTATGCAGGGGGATGATATTTCGAATGATTCTGCGGCCTGTAAGGAGATTTTGGGTGGCCTGGGGACCCCCTTTGAAGTTGAGCGCACCTCGAGAGTTGCGTATAAACCAGCTCTCAACAATGTTGGTAGGGACTTCCATTGTGGCGAATGCCATTTTGGAAGACTATAAAGTGCTGGGTCGGCGCGAGGAAGATGCTGCTCGTATGCGGGCAGAAGCGGAAAAGCTGGTCCAGGCTGCCCGTGCGGGTGCGGAGCAGCTGGAGAAGGACAAAGCTGCTTTTGAGAAGCAGAAGCAGACTTCTGAGTGGGCTGCCACTGCCCAGCTGAAACAGGTGCGTACCCTTGCTAAACTCCTTGCTGATGAGCGCAAGAATTGGAACGAAAAGTTGTCCAACGAGCGCAAGAAATGGAATGAATCTTGGGCTAAGCAGAATAACGTTCTGTTTCATACTCGGCAGGAGTTGGCGAATGTCAAGGCGGCAAATGTTGCCTTGGGCAGCGAGAAGGCTGCGGCGGAGGCCATTTCTTTTAAAGCGCTGCAGGCGAAGGCCGACGCCTTGAAGGCCCTTGAAGAGGCCAAAGAAGCCGGGGCTCGTGCCTCAAAGGCCCATGAAGAGGCCGCAGAGAAGGAGAGCCGTGCTTCTAAGGCTCTTGAAGAGGCGAATGCGGAGCGCATTCGTTTAGGCAAAGTTGTTGAAAGCCTGCAGGTACGTTTCTTTACCTCTGTTGTATATTTCCTTTATTGTTTTGAAAATATTTGTCGAGTGAACTGTTTGCTGTTTTTGTAACAGGCTGAGGTTCAGGCCCGGGAGGTCGCGGTTACGGACCTTACTACCCGCGTGTCCGCTGCGGAGAAGCGGGCTGACGCTGCTGCTGAGGCCAAGGATGCCTTGGTGTCCTCTTTTAACCAGCTGGAAGCTGACCGTGAGTGGTTGCGGACTCACGGTATCGCGCGTGTAAGTATCCGTTGCCTTTACATTGGCTTGGATTAGCATTTAAGACTTATGATCTTTTTATTGCAGATTGTCGAGGCTATCATGAATGCTCCTGAGACCTCATCTGGTTTGGACCTGGTTAAGGAGCGCGCGCGCGATGCTGGCTTCAAGGCTGGTTATAACCGCTGCATTGGGCATATCAATGTATTATCCGCAGGCGGTTATACTGATCAGGCATCCGGGTTCCGTGATGTGGATACCGAGGGTCGTCTGAAAGCGGCCGTAGTCTCCTTTTATGACACGCCCCTTGCCTGTGTAGGGGAGCTGGACGAGTGTTTGGAGGTTGCGGACTATGTCGACCGCTTGCGGATACTTTATCCGGATGTGGAAGAGGAAGAACCCGCTGGTGGTGCCGGAGGAGACGCTGGGACCGGCGGTACAAAATAGGGTTTAGGTTGGCGAGTGTGCCTCCTTTTTTGTATTCCTCTTGTATAGAATAGGAACTTTATGTAAATTCAGTAAGCATCATGTGGATACTTGAATTTTTTGAATATAAAGTTTCTTTGTTCAGTTTGTACAAGTGTTTTTAATTCTTGCATGTCTGAACGTGTGTATGCGTAATCTTTACCCATTTATGAACGGGGTCAAGTATACTCCATACTTTTGTTGTATGGGTATGCATTAATTCTGTTATTTACCGTGTGAGGGTTTTAGAATTGCTTAAGCTTTGTAAAAGCTTATATTACCGGAACTCTACCCATTTGTGAATGGGGTCGAGTGTACTCCATACCTTTGTCGTATGAGTCCGCGTCAATTCCATTGTTTGCCTTTTTGGGCTCAGGAATTGTGTTAAGTGTTTAACAAAAACTTGTGTATCCGGCCGGATAAAACATGCAAGTCTTTTTGTCTTTTGCTGGCCTATTACAATATTTGTGTGTGGTTGCCACTTTGTATGGGTATCACGAATGAAGATTTTGCCAATCTGTTTTTGGGATACCGCAAAGTGGAACACGCATTTGTAATAGTAATAACAAACAATAATGTAGAAAATTGCTTATTTATTTATTTGCAAATGGCCTGCGGCCCGATAGGTTACATAGAGAAATGTAAGAACATGGCTTACATATAACAGCGTCGAAGCTGTTGTGCATTCCATGTGCGTGCGATAGGTTCGCCTTCTAGTGTTTGCAATCTGTACGCGCCTTTCCCTAGGACCTCTTTGATGAGGTAGGGTCCTTCCCACTTGGGGGCGAGTTTGCCTGGGCGCTCGGCATTAGATGCCTCATTGTCGCGTAGGACGTAGTCTCCTGGGTTGAAAGTACAAACGCGGACGCGCGCGTTGTAGTACTTTTCAAGTTTGGATTTATATTTGGCCTCGTTGATGGCAGCGTTTTCGCGCCGTTCTTCCAAGAGGTCCAAATCGATCCTGCGTTCCATGTTGTTGTCTAGTTTTTCAATAGCCAACATTCTAGGAGAGGGGAGACCGACTTCTGCGGGGATCACCGCTTCTGAACCGTAGACTAGGCTGAAGGGTGTTTCCCCATTGCTTGTTTTTGGGCTTGTGCGGTGAGCCCATAAGATACTTGGGAGTTCATCGACCCAGCCACGCCTGGCCGTTCCCAACCGTGCCTTGATCCCTTCGACTAGGCTTTTATTGATACTCTCGACTTGGCCGTTCCCTTGCGGGTGTGCGACTGAGGAGAATATGTGCTCAATGTGTAGTTCCTCTAGCCATGTTTGAAATTCGTCGGCAGCGAAGTTGGTGCCGTTATCGGTGACAATGCACATTGGTAATCCGAAACGGCAGATGATGTGTTCCCAAATGAATTTCCTTGTTATCATAGCAGTGGTTGAGGCGAGTGGTTTTGCTTCTACCCATTTGGTGAAGTAATCAACCGCCACTATGATAAATTTAACCGCACCTGGAGCGTCAGGGAAAGGTCCCACGACGTCAATTGCCCATTTCTGAAAGGGCCATGCGGTTGTGACGGGGACTAAGTTGTTTTTTGGCCGCAAAGTTTTTGGAGCATGACGTTGACAGTCGATGCACTTGCGCAACTCTTTGACGGCGTACAGGTGCATGCCGGGTCAGTAATACCCGGCATTCATGATTTTGGCCACTACCATGCGTGGTCCAGCGTGTATGCCACATATGCCCTCGTGTATATCTCGAATGAGGTATGTGGCATCCTGGGGGTTGACGCATCGTAGTAGTGGCCCGAGGTATGACTTGCGGTATAAGATACCGTCTCCCATCTGATAATGGCACGCTTTGTATTGTAGTTTGCGTGCTTCTGATTTGCTTTCGGGAGTCACACCGGATTGTAGATATGCGATAATAGGTGTCATCCATGATGTTGAACCGTATTGAATGACGTTGACTTGGCGCAGGGGTACCGAAGGATTTTGCAGGATTTCGATGCGTATCTCCTTTGCCAAGTGTTGGAAGCTGGTAGATGCAAGTTTTGATAGTGCATCTGCGGACTTGTTTTCGCTTCGATTAATATGGCGAATATTGAATGAAGCGAATTTGGATTTCAGTTGCAGTACTTGCTCGAGGTAGAGGATCATGATATCCCCCTTTGCGGCATAGTCGCCGCGTACTTGGCCTGCAACTAACAAAGAGTCGACGTGGGCTTCCAGATGTTGCACGCCGATTTTGACTGCTAAACGTAGCCCCGCTAACAGAGCCTCATATTCTGCCTCGTTGTTTGTGCTTTTGAATTCGAGGCGGATTGCATATGTGAGTTCTTGGCCGTCGGGGCTGACGAGTCGCAGACCTGCACCCGCTCCTTCATCGTTGGAGGCACCATCTGTGAAGAGTGCCCATGTTTCTGAAGAGGGTGGCGGTGGTGCAGGAGTTTGTGCTTCTTCGCATTCTTGGATGCGATTCACCGGTACTTCGGCGGCGAAATCAGCTAAGATCTGGCCTTTAATCGCGGGGCGCGGTTTATAATGTATCGTGTGTGCGCCCAGCTCGATGGCCCATTTCGCTAATCGCCCAGAGATGTCGGGTTTGGAGAGGATCGGGCCGATCCTGTAATTGGTTAGCACTGTGATGACGTGGTTTACGAAGTAGCGTCGCAACCGTCTTGAAGCGTGCACTAGTGCTAGCACCAATTTCTCCATTATTGAGTACCTTGTCTCTGGGTCGTTGAGCATCTTGCTGATGTAATAGATGGGTGTTTGAACCCCCTTCCGCTCCACAATCAGTACCGCACCCACCGCGTTGTCCGCGGCGGATAGGTATAGTATGAGTTGCTCATCCTTGCGTGGTGCGGTTAAAGTTGGGAGTTGTATCAAACACTCCTTCATTTCCCGGAAGGCCTGTTCAGCCTCTGCGGTCCACTGGAATTGTTCTTTCTTTGAACAGCTCCGCAGTGTCTTGATGAACGGATAAGACTTAGCTGCGTGGTTGGCTAAGAATCTGTTGAGTGCCGCTAGCCTGCCGGCTAGCCGTTGCATATCCTTCATCGATGAAGGCGATGGCATGCGCTCGATCGCCTGGACCTTCTCCGGGTTTACCTTGAATCCATCTTTAGTCACGATGAACCCAAGGAACTTGCCTTCTTCCATTCCAAACGAGCATTTCCCTGGATTGAGCTTTATGTTAACGCTTCGCAGAGTTTGGAATGTTCTTTCGATATCTGTGAGCATGGTATCTTCTTCCATGCTCATGACGACCAGGTCGTCCATGTAGATTTCGACACTTTTGCTTATTTGGCCGCGGAAAGTGTCGTTCATCAACTTTTGGTAGGTTGAGCCCGCGTTGCGCAACCCAAACGGCATTTTTGTATAGCAGTAATTTCCGGTGGGAGTCCGGAATGCCGTTTTGTCTTCATCCTCGATTGCCATTTGTACTTGATGGTATCCTTTGTAGCAATCGAGGAAACACTTCCACCTGAATGGTGCGAGATTATCGACCTTTTCGTCGATTTCTGGAAGCGCGTAACAATCCTTGGGGCAGGCTTTGTTAAGGTCTTTGTAATCGACGCACATGCGCCAGCCCCCGGACGGTTTTTCTACCATGACTGGGTTGGACAACCAAGTCTGGTATTTAACTTCCCGCAGGATGCCTGCGGAGAGCAGTTCTTCGATCTGCTCTTGCATCGCCTGATTTTTAGCTGACCCAAGGTGGCGTTGGCCTTGGATCACTGGCTTGATACCTGGCATGGTATTCAAGTGATGCTGCGCAATATCACGTGGGACCCCGGTCATGTCTGCGGGTGTCCACGCGAAGATGTCTTGGTTCCTGAAGAGGAGCTGCTTCAGTTGCGCTTTGGTGGTCGGGGACAAGGCGTGACCCAATGTGACCTTTTGTTCTGGGTATCTCGCGTTGAGAACCCATTTTTCTGGCTGGTCATTTGGGGTGGGCCTTGCGACCTTGGTCGGACGTACTTCGTCCGACATCATGACGTCCCTGCGGGCATAGATTATCGCGACCCACGATTCGGTTGGGAAACCAACCGCAGAGTGGGGGACCGACGTAATCATATTGAAATCTCCTTGGAATTCTCTCCCGAGGAGTACGTCATATCTGGAGGTGTGAGGTAAAACCATGAAGTTTACCTCCTCTGTCCGTGTGCGGTTTCCGCTGGAAAGACGCACAGGAAAAGTAATCTGGCCTAGGGGAAAGACCGTTTCCCCTGCGAACCCGGTTAACGGGTAATCTACTGCTTGCAACCGATCTTTGTCCTCCTGGTCGAACTGGTTGAAGCATTGTTCGGAGATTATATCAGATGTACTGCCCGGGTCGATGAATAGACGCTCGGTGCAGTAGTGTGCCAGTTTGGCCTGAAATGACGACGGCGCGCCTATCGCGCGGTCCGCCTCGGACTTTTGGAAAGACGACTTGCTCGTCCTTCCAGTCACATTCCGGCCTTCTTGCCGCTTTCCGCGGCCTGCCCTTGCCTCCGTGGATCATGTGGGTGGAAGCCACATGCATGGTTCGCTTCCCGGAGGAGGTACCTTCGCCGTGAGGGGTAATGCGCTTGGTGGGTTTTTGCCCACCTGGCAAAAGATGTTGCAGTTTCCCCTCCTTTAAGGCGCGCTCAATCTCCAGTCGGAGACTGATGCCAGCTGTTGGTGGTGTGGCCCGAGTCCTTGTGGTTACTCACAGTAGAGTGTGAGGTTCTGATTTTTTTGGACTTCATTGGTTGGGCCCGGTCGCAAGAACTGTGGGTCCGCAAGAGGACCTCACTTGGCGACATGGTGATCTCGGTCCAGTTGCGGTCCCGAGATTCTTTCTTGAACGCCCGATTGTCTCGGGCGGGGGTTGTAGTTCTTTGGGTCGAACGTGTTGGTTTGCGGGAAGTATGGTTTGGAAATATCGCGATTTCCAACGTCCCGGTTGCGTTTATTGTTACGCTTGGACCCTTGTTGGGATGTTTCGGCTTGGGGTTTTTGCCTTTGCCACATGCGGTTCGAGTGACGCCCTGCTGTCTGGGCGTATTTCTTGACCGCAGTCATGACATCTTTCCCATTTTTTGGGCAAAGCCCTCCTTGCCAAGATATGGTCATGATCATCTCTCTGTC